>NW_017734401.1:2761-3563 GCF_001890085.2 Hipposideros armiger | reverse complement strand
CTGGCATAGGGTATGTGCTTAAAAATACATGACGAATGAATGAATGAATCATGCTAATAGATATCATGAACCTAGTAATATTTTCTAGGCTCTGCAAGGCGAGACTGGGTTCTGTTAAAATCCAGCGTCTTCAGGGGAACCATGGCTATTGGAGAGTGAGGGTCTTGATATGATTAATACAGATTACCATAAATTCTTTGTGATGTTAACTTCAGATAGGCCAGCCATTTTTATACCCTCTGATGTAATTGGAGTTCTCCATTTTCCATCTCAAATGCCCTTTAGTAAATTGCATCTGAAAATCTCATCTAAAGACTCCAAGTCATCACATACTATTTCCTGCCTGCCATTAGAATCACTGTTAAAGGCTTTACCCACTTCATTTATTCTATTTTCTAGCTTCCCAGTACTATCAAATTCTGGGAGAAACAGAATTGAGTGATGATGTGTTAATTATATTTTTATGCCTTAACAAATATCTAGTGCATAGAAGACAGCTTGGTTTCCTGCATATATTAAAAATAAGCAAATAAACAAAGCAAAAAGCAAGTAAACAAACAAAAATAACCAAAGGCTACTGTATTCAGATGCTTGGAATATATAAAAGCCACTCTCCTGATGCCCATATCTATAGCTATATTACAACTTTTTTTCTCTCTCAATAAATGTAAGTCAATAATTTTGTTACCTTCTAATATTTCCTAGCTCTTCATTTAGTGGGAAGGACTTCATTTCATTCTCATATTAAACCTATAAGTATTACCTATATTTTGCAGGTAGGGGAGCAGGTTCAGAGAATCTA
>NW_017734401.1:0-721 GCF_001890085.2 Hipposideros armiger | reverse complement strand
GCACAGCCTCCACATCTATCCTTCCACTCAGGCTTACAGAGGGGAGGGGCAGGTCCATGGAGAGCAGTGTGGCTCTCTGGCCTCTGGATGGTGAGCAAGCTCCAGCGGAGTAGGCTTGAAGGGTTGGAGAAACTGAGTGGGGAATAGACCAGGTGGGAGTATAGCTCGTTTGATAATATTCAGGTATTTAGACATACGGTATATTTGGCCTCATGTGTACTTTTTCCCTGGTTTGTGCTAATAATTAGGGGAGATATCAGTTCTATAGATATCAGTATCAGTTCTACAGATAAGAAAATTGAGGCTAAAAAGTGTTAAATTAATTGCCCAGTGGCTGGTAAATAACAGAGCTAGAATTTGAATACTGATCTGCTAACTTTGGAATCTCAAATTCTGGGTAAGATGGAGCACTTTGAAAAATGGAGACTTATGTAATAAATGATATTTCTCATAGAAGTCTCAGGAGAAAAGCAACATGAGAAAATCTTGTCCTAGGAGAATTTGTTTGGTGAGCTAAAGGTTATTACTGTGTTTTGCTATGTATAATGCACAGCCACATTTTTGGCCCAAACTTTCAGGGGAAAAAAAACTTTCATTTTAATTTTTTAATTCAAATTTTTATTTGTTTACATTTGGGTATTTGTTTTCTGTATTATAGAGGAATTTTAGCATTTATTTTTCAATGTATTATGTAATATGGTACAAGAAATTTTATGTGTCA
>NW_017734400.1:0-4094 GCF_001890085.2 Hipposideros armiger | reverse complement strand
ATGTGTATTAATTTAGGAAATGACTTTTTTTTCCTGGTAGGACATAGTCATTTTGTTTAAATACTTTAAAGTTTTCAAACAGGAACAAAGTGATCACATCACCCTCACAAGCTTATAATTTATATAACAAACTAACATAAACTGATATTCATTTTAACATAAAGTGATAGAAGAAAATTACAGAGAAAATATGGAATTTATTTTGTGAAATCTTGGTATGTAGCTAACTAAAAATAGTTTTAACAGCCTTATTGATATATAATTCACACACCATAAAGTTCACCCAAGTAAAGCTCAATGGTTTTTAGTAAATTTACAGAGTTGCTCAATCATCACAATAATTTTAAAACATTTTTATCACCCTAACAAGAAATGTTTTACCCATTAGTGCTCACTGCCCAACTCCTCTCACCTCACTGATCCTCACTCCCCAGTTGTAGGCAATCACTAATATACGTTTTTTCTCTACAAATTTGTCTATTCTGGACATTTCATATACAGTAGAATAGAAAAAAAATTTATTGTAGCAAAACACCAACTCTGATATACCCAATCTGTCCATATATATATATATACATATATATATGCATATTCATATATATCTCCAAATTGAAGGAAGCACACCTAAATATTAGAGTTGATTGTCTTCAATTATTTAAACTTATCTTTATTTTTCAACTTCCTGCACTGATAATGTATTAGTTCTCTATAAAAGTTGTTGGGTTTTTTTGAATTTAAAACATTTGTAGAACATTTAGGTCATATCGATGATGCTATGAAATGACTGTAAAATGTATGTATGATGTGCATCTTTATGAAGTAATGAAGTATTAGAGCTAAGTTGAAATGTTTCTATTCAATGATGAACATCTCTCTTTTCAAGTTTAACAGATTTGCCTTTCAGTCCATATTTTTTTCAATCCTTTATTATACATTTTATTTCAGTTGATATACGATATTTTGTAAGAAGCTTTAAAATCTTTTCTTGAATGAAGCCCAATATAAACATATAGGTAAACAATATAAAATATTGATGAATTTAATACAGATGCATTAGCTAGAGATGGATGGGAGAGGAAAATCACTAAGAACTGAAAACTATAGTTAAATACATCAGCTTACCTGTTCAAATTTGCTAACAAGGAGAAGCATTGACTATTTTGGGTTCTTTTTCTTTTCTTGTTTCCTGGAGGAGTTCCTGACCTGTAAGGAAATGTGTCATATTTAGGAACTAGACAAACTATATCAGAATTACACGTAGTGTTTATTAAAAATGCAAGACACCCTGAATCAAAAGCTCAAGAGACAATGTCTGGGTATTTACCCTTAACTGCTTTCCCATGTGTTTCTAGTGTACACAGAAGTTCAGAACCCCAGAATGAAAGCAGATATGAAAGCCTGGGGGTGTTATAGACTGAGAGACACATGGCCCCACAGACCATCTTCTTCATGGGACCCCCCTTTTCTGGAGAAGACACAGGTTGATTAAGTGACTGCAACTTGGCAATCTTGAGTTCCTAGACTGTTATCAGAAAAGGCTGGCCTGTCCTTCAGCCAGGGTCCCACCCCTATAATCCTCCTTCTCCCCTACCTCCACTACAAGCTCAGATTCCATAGATGGGGGGTGTGGGGATTGGGGGCGAGGAGCAGGAAATAAGATTCTATCAACATGGATAAACAGTGTTCATGTGTAAAAACCTAGTGTCCTCATCATGAGACTGCAAACATTCTTTATCTTACTTTTCTTATGGATGGCTATGTTGAGGCCAGATTTGCTTTCTACCCAGAATGGCTTTGCTCTGTACCATCTTGGGTCTAACCTTGGTAATTCTAGGGACCTTTCTGAACACAGATGAGGTCTCACCAAGAACACTGTTTCAAGGGCTTAACTTGTCTCAGGCTTGGTCTTGGAGAGAACTCTTTTATTCCCAGGTGCAAATGCAGAAAACAGGTAAACATAAGTAGTTTGTCAAAGGGAAAAATGTGAAAATGGACATTCCTTAAAATGTACTTTATACTTCAATGTAAGTTTTCCTGTAATATTATGGTTAAAGGGAAAATAGCTTGAACCAGAATTGATAATTTGGTATCTTCCATCCTGCTTTTAAGTTTGTGCATCCAGAAAAAAAACCAATTGCTACTTTATCAAAAGAAAGAAATTTGAAGGCAGTCTCAGATTGCAAATTTGTGAACCTTGGATGGAAACCCAAATGTTAGTTTAATAAAAGGGCACTAATGCCTTTAGACTCTCTGGGAGCAATTGTTCTTTAATGAATTGAAGGCCTTCATTTGGGCCTCTGTATAAGGTTTATCCTTTCTTTGTAGAATCTTAGGGCTTTACACCTGAAAAGAATGCTAGCCATCACTGTACTCTCACAGCATCTCACTCAATAGCCCTGGGACCTAGGAGGCTTTGTGGTAAACCAGAGTTTTTGCTAAATGCAAGACTTTAAAAAAAAACATATTTTAGCTTTAGTAATTTGTAAATTTGATATTCTTTTATAAATCTGATTGTTTTAATGAAATAATAATGTTTTCAGTTTCTATCAAATAATGACTTTCCAGGAAGAATATTCAAGGTAATCCTTTGTGTCTTCACAAGCACCCAAGCTTGAGGCTCTGGGACAGAAATATAGATATAGCATGATCTTTCATTTTATAGGGAGGAACTGAAGTCCTGAGGTTGGGTGACGACCCTCAGCCATGGAGTGACCAGGCAACTCTAGGGTGGTCAGCTCCCTGTTACACCCCCTGCTTGGATGTCCTCCCCTCACAGAGAGCACTGAGGGTTCCGCTCAGCCTCCAACTGGAGTTTGGTTGAAGAGAAAGGAGACGCATGCTAATATCTTCCAGATGTAAAAAAAAAAAAAAAATGACGTTACTTCTGCAGTTTAAGTGCTTGTAATAACGAAGGGGTTGAGAGAAGCAGGGAGTAATTAAAGATTTTGAGTAAAGCAGAAGTTCAGGATTAGCAAGTTAATGATATTGGCAGGCACAGAGGATTGGGAACTCTAAAGCCACAACCACCTACTCTTTTTGAGAAGAATGTGGCTATGGTGACTCTATATTAAATATTCCTACCCCTCACCTTCATGAGACATGGTCCTATGCTTCCCAGCACTGATTACAGTTTATAATTACAGAATTGTCTGTGCTATTAACATCTTTCTCCCGCTACAGACTTTCTTATTATGTTACCTCATCACATTACCCTGGAGTAAAATTTGATACCTAGTGCTTAGTAGGTACTCAATTAAAATTTATTGAATAAATGAGTCTGAGCAGACACATGAAATAAAATCTGTTTTTCATTGTTTTCTAGGCTGAGCATTAGGGACAAAAGGCGTAATATAATAAATAAAAAGAATATGAACTTTGAAGTCAGACAAGGAAAGGGACAATGCCAATTCTTCACTTACTGCCCATGTTGTGCTGGTAAGGGGCTTAGTAGCTATCACTTATGGAGTGAGTGCTCTGTGCCAGGACTATGTTAGGAGTTTTATATATACTCTTTCATTTAACCCTCACAACAATACTATAGCCTGATAATATTTCTATCTTATAGATAAGCAAATTGAGAGATTAAGAGGTCACATAGCCAACTAAGTAAGTGACAGAGATAGGAGTCAAAACCATATCAGGCTAGGGACAACTCCCAGGCTTTTGAACACTATCTATATTGTTTAATATCTGCAAACTTTGGCTTTCTTATTTTGCAATGAGACATCTTTTCGTAAGTTACTCTATCATGAGAGCTCCTGTCTTCTAATAGTCTCTGTCTATTGAGTCTCTTCACTGATTTTGCCACTATCAGAAAAATCCCTGCATTCAGTCAACTGCTAGAGGCAAATGCTTCCTAAGGTTTGGTAGAGTGGGATTGTAAATTTGTCAAATTCACAAATTTCCCATTAGTTTCAGCTTAGCCTTTACTATACTACAAAACACCCCCAAAGTGTGATGACTTAAACCAACAGCTATTCACTATTACTCACAATTATTTTGGTTGAAGCCGTGGATTCTCAACCTTGTGTCAATTGGATTCACTCATGTGTTTCTGTTCAGCTGGAGGGTTAGAGGAGCTGGAGGGTCCAAGG
>NW_017734399.1:2587-3713 GCF_001890085.2 Hipposideros armiger | reverse complement strand
AAAGGGGGTCAAATATATGGTGATGGAAGGAGAACTGACTCTGGGTGGTGAACACACAATGCAGTATACAGAAGATGTACTACAGAATTGTACACATGAAGTTTATATAATTTTATTAACCAATATCACCAAAATAAATTTAATAAAAAATAAATACTCTTTAATATTCTGTTCATTTTTAGGTTTCCATTGTCTTCAAAGAGATTCTTCAATACATTTGTTAAATGCTGTCCTTTATCTTTAACATAGGCTATTGAATATAAATTAAGCTTTTTTTAGATGATAGAGGATCATCAATAAATATTTTTTCTTTTCTTTATTTATTTAAATATATTTACCACTTTTTGACCAGTGTAATGGCTCTCTTTCAGTCGTGACCTATAAAATTTACCTTTCCTGTACACAGTGTGACTCTCTATAATGATTTCTTTCATTTTCTTCTGGTTAGCTTCTTGTATTATGTTTGGCTTAGTAAATCAAGATACCAGAATCACAGATGCCTGAATTCCTGAGTAAATGCTGATAAAGTAATATAGATGGCTCTAAAGGAGAGATTTGAGGTATCCATTTTGTTGATTCAGCTACTCTTTTTATTTGTTTTTGTGTTATTAGTGTTTATACTCACAGAATTATTTAGATATTATTTAAATAGTTACAAATCTTATTCATAGATAAATGGACTCTAAACTTTTTGTTTAATTGCCGCCAAGTTAATTTATTTACCTGTTTGGCTAGTCAACCTATTTAAACTATTCAAACATCTGCCTAATTTAATTATGTAATATAGAAAGTCTCATTTTTAAAGTGAATAATAACATGTGAATTTAAAACTTAATGCCACATTATTTTAACCCAGTCTTACTAAAAATATATAACTAGGACCAGCAACAACAGGATTACCTGTGGTGCTTGTTGGGTGTGCAGTTTTCTGAAGATTTCTGAAGTGCCCTTATTTGTTAGCATCTATGGATTAGGGTCTAGTCAATGTTTTTTAAACAACCTGCCTAGATGATTCTGATGTACATTGGAGTTTGACAATCATTGTTAACATCTGTATGATATTGTGAGGCGTCAGTAATTCTTGAACACTGTATGGTTACTTTTCTTTGGCTATTTATAATATGTA
>NW_017734399.1:0-662 GCF_001890085.2 Hipposideros armiger | reverse complement strand
TAACTACAGTTCTCTCTTCCTTCTGTAGTTGGCTTACAAGCCTGGTACGCTGTTCATGCCGCATAGGCATAAACAAACCTTACTATTCTGAAAATAGTGTTTTTGTACATGGGACAACTCTCTAATGAGTCATGGAAAATTTACCTACAACAGTTGTTTGTCCTCATCATACTCCCACATCATCCTACTCCCACAGAAAATCATATTTTATCTTCCTTTTATCCTTCATTGATTATCACTTTCTATTTCCAGTTGGAATAAATTAGATTTGGGTTATGTGGATCATCTTGCTTTTCCTCCACAGGCATCCTCTCAGCATCGAGAAAATGGCTTGTTTAGCACTGTTTTCTGTTTTTGTTTTGAGGAGATGTGAAGTGAAGGATAACAGCAATCTTTGTACACTGGCAATTGCCTTATCATTTGTTTAAATGTTATTGGTCATGCAAATATATGCATATATATTTTACAAGGTAAATTTATTTTGTTTTGTTTACTCTCTTAGGTTTGGGGGACCACCTTGTTTAAAATGGAAACTCTCAGCACTCCCAGTTCCCTTTTCTTGATTTATTTTTTCCACATCACCATCAGGGAGAATATATATTTCCTTTTTATTTTGCTGATAGTGGTTGGGGATTTGTAGAAGTTTCATTTTCAAACAGAGT
>NW_017731662.1:2251686-2252533 GCF_001890085.2 Hipposideros armiger | reverse complement strand
TCAGTCTCAGTTTCCCTGCTGGGCCCTTGTCTTCTTAGCTTTTCATGTTGGCATACCTCAGGCTCAGCACTCTCCTGTCTTTCTCTGTCTACATATTCTTAGTGATTGTGCAGGGGTCGTGGCTTCAAATACTAATCATGTGATGATGTTTTCCAAATTATATCTCCAGTCCAGATACCAGACCTGAGATCCGCACTTATATTGTCCAGCTTCCCGCTTGACATGTGTCCTAGAACGTCTGAGACAGCCTGAACTGCACATGCCCCAGACGGAACTCTGCTCTTCTACTATAGACTACGTGGAGCTTTGCTGTTTGGGTTGATGGCAGTCTGTCCTTGTGGCTGCTCGTGCCAATATCTTCAAACATTCTTGACACTTTCCTTTCACTCATACCCCACATCCAATCCATCGTGAAGTTCCGTTGGCTCTATATGGCCAATAGTATTACTTTTCACCAAATAATCCAGTTTTTATTTCTGCCCTGCCCTTCCTTGCAGGGTTAAATATCCCCACTTTCTTGAGCTTAGGAGTGGCCATCTGACTTGCTTTAACCAAATAAATGTGAGCAGGATTGATGGATATCACTTTCAGTGGCTTCTGTAAGGGCCAGCTTGTATGTGATATTTATACACATTTGCCGTATTTCCTTTCTTCCTCTGCCACAATGACCCAGAATGTTCCAGATAGAGGCCACTCGGCCAGCATGGACCCAGAGCCATGTCACAGGAGCAGGGCCACCATTGACTCACACTGGACATGAAGTGTTGTAAGCTGCGGATTTGGGGGGTCTCTTGTAACTGAAGTATAACTGCCTATTCTGACCAATACACCCTCCCTTCAAAAAGCG
>NW_017731662.1:2248881-2251471 GCF_001890085.2 Hipposideros armiger | reverse complement strand
AAGGTGGGGGACAGTGGTTATGGTTACCAGTAGGAGCCAATCATGTGGTTAGAGGGTTGGAACTTTTAGTTCATCCTCTGATTTCAGGGGAGAAGGTTGAGGTTGAATCAATTGCCAATGGCCAATGATGTAGTCAGTCATGACTACATACTGAAACTTCCATAAAAACTCAAAAGCACAGTTCCGTGGTCCTTTTCCCAGAGGACTTCCATGTTGGGGAACCAGAGCACTTCTCTGTCCGGACTGGGCTCCAAGTTCCAGGAGCATTTTGCCCTATGTATCTCTCCACCCAGCTGTTGATTTGTATCTTTTAATATCCTTTGTAATAAGTGGATAGTCTAGTGAGGAAATGAATTCTGTGAGCCATCCTAGCAAATTAATCAAACCTGAGCAGGGGGCACTGGGAACCTCTGATTTGTAGCCAGTCGGTCAGAAGTACAGGTGACAACCTGGACTTGCGATTGGCATCCTGAGTTGGAAGGCATCGTTGGAACCTCCAGTTTGTATCTGGTATGTCAGAAGCACAGGTGACAACCTGGGCTGGCAACTGGTGTCTGCAGTGGACGGCGGTCTTCTGGGCCTGAGCCCTTTTCCTGTGCTCTGGGTGACAGTGTCAGAATCGAAATGACTTCCCCCTGCTGGTTTCTGAGAATGGCTTGTTGGTGTGGGAAAGCACATGCACACACACTGGAATTGGGTCTGGGAACCCTTTCCACTCTCTCCTCATCTCTCACTATTCTCCCCCACCCGCCTCATCACTGTTCCCCAGCTCAGCAAGCACCTTCTCGCCTCAGCCCTTCTTTCTGTCTAAAATGCTCTTCTCTGATAGCCTCATGCCTAATTTCTTTTCCTCCTTCAAGAATATGCTTAATACCACCTCTCTGAGGCCTGTAGTGACCCCTCTATTGCCAGTTGTGCCCCTTTAGCTTCCCACCAAGGACCCGTGAACCCCATTGTCCTGCTCTGCCTGTTTTCCATACAGCACTTATCACCTTTTAACATGCTATAGCATTTACTTTTCACGTCAAATTTAGTGTTTCTTATTTATTCCCTGCCTCCCACATTTGAAAGTAAGTTCCACAAGGGCAGAGATCTTTGTCTGTTTTGTTCACTGATGGTACTCGTTGGCTACTTCAGTGATAGCACATAAAGGCACTTAATACTTAGGCAAATTAGGGAAAATATTCACTGTAGAAGGCAGTGAACCTAGAAGGAGGTGATGCTAGAAGTAGATAGCTATGCAGATCAACACAGTGGGCCCAGAGCCCATCCTTACACAGCTCAGAGTCCCAGGAAACAGTGGCACTGGATGGGCAATCAGCTGTGACAATGGTTACACTTATTGCTCCTCTCACTGGAAACAAGAGGAAAAATGCTTGCTCTGCCCTCATACTACTTGGGTTTCTTATACTTCAGATAGCTCATAGTTAGTTATATAAGGTGCTATTTTGAGAGCCAAGCCCACCTGTTACATAGTAGTTTTGCTTATGTATGAATATACGACCCAACCTTACCTCTCTTGTGCATCAATGACCACAGATCTGAGTCCTCCCATGGTGGGTAAACACACAGCTCACCAATCTTCTGGGCCAAGAACCCAGAATCATGCCTGGCAGATAGTAGTTGCTCAATAAATGTATTGAATAAAGGATTTCAGGAGAACAACTAAGACCAGGAATAAAAGCAGCATTTCCTTAAAGTAAAGCCTGGCTATTCAATCAGGCTGCATACAAGCTGCCATAGAAGACTGGGTCATCATAACTATGAGTGCAACAATTGTTTTATTGAGGCTTAATTGTGCGCTCATTTCTCAAGAAAACGCTGTGGAATATTTGAGACCTTGAACAAAAGTTCAAGTGCAGTGTTACTTAAGGTCATTAAATGACTAGATGTCATAATTTTTGGCTCAATCCTAGTTAACTTGAAGTTAATGGTTAAGAACATGGACTCTGGAGCCTGATTAGGTTGAAATTCCAACTCTGACTAGCTGTGTTGCCTTGGGCAAGTTACTTAACTTCTCTGTGACTCATTTTCCTTATATGTAAAATGGTGGCAATAATAATTCCACCCCATAAGACTGTTGTAAAGCTAAATAATTTAATGCCTATAAGTGCTTATGTCAGTGCCCAGCACATAGGAAGTAATAGATGTTTGCCATTGTCATTTTGATGTATATTACCCCTATCTTCTCTTAGTTATCTACCTGTTGTGCTAAGTGGATTCTGAAAGCCAGCAGAAAGAAACCAAGTTCCTTAAAATGCTGTTGCCCAAATGTCTCTCACCTACACAGTGTGCTTGGTCAAAGTTGTCCTATTTGTTTCATATTTGTTTAATTTTTGATAGGTGGGGGTAAACAGTATGTCAACGTAAGAAACATCCAAACCTATAGAGAAGTTTAATGAGTTTATTTGAGCCAAACTGATGACAATATCTGAGAAGCAAAATCTCAATGGATTAAGAAAATGCTTCAGAGGATGGTAGTTTTGTCACTTATTTTATACATTAGCATCAAAGGAGGAGCTGTAAAGGGGGTAACATGAAATCCATTGGTGGTAGATTAAGTGGGTAGGGGAAAGCAAAGTGGGAAATA
>NW_017731662.1:2240542-2247181 GCF_001890085.2 Hipposideros armiger | reverse complement strand
TGGGGCATGGGGAGGGGGGGCAGCGACTACAGCACAGGGAGGACAGAGAGGCCGCCTCTGAGGTTTCTGCCTGTCGCCTGCTGCTGACCAACCAGACATGTTTTCCCTTCTGCATGGCCATTCTGCAGCCTTTTAGACCGCTCTTCCCTGCATAAAGAGGACGATGTTGGAGAAGGATTTCACTATTGGAAAGCTGATTTTGCTTTGTGCTCCTTTGCCACGGAGTGAGCTAAACTCACCAGCTTTCCGCCTTCTGTCAAATCATCTGTTCTCTGAATTCAAGCAGAAGTATGAGAATTGGTTGCCGTTCAGCCTAGAATTTTGCTCTTCTCACCACTTGAGATACCACAAGCTGATTATATTTTCAAATGGAAAACAGCACACTAGACACTGCTCTTACCTAGGGCAGGGCAGGGCAGCCAGGCAGCACTTGGCATACCAGGTGGGCATGCCCTCTCAGGTGGCCTCTGGGTTAAGTGAGTGGCATTCAGCAGAAGATCAGACATTACTAAATAGCAGAAGTGCCTGGACCAACTGCTAGGTCTGTGAGTGGGTTGGTACCTCCCTACTAGGCCTCCTGGAGGTTGTCAATCAACTGAACAACAAGCATTTAATGACTGACCCCATTGTTGACTCAGCGCTGTCAGCCTCCATCCCTTTCTCGATTTCTAGCTGATGCTGTTTGAGGCATGTAAGGGCTGAGACCCTGCTGCTCATTTTCCTGTGAAACCTGGGGCCTGAGCTTGCCCCTCTGCAACCCCACAGCAACTCTGTCAAAGACTGATGCAGCCCTTCTGGCCCCTGCCATCATGGGGTTGCAGAAAAACATGATGAACTGGGAGTAACTTACAGACATGGTGCAATGGGCATGAAGGTGTGCTGCCCAGGTGTCCCTCCCAGGAAGGACTCATGGCCCCAGCTCTGGGAGTGCTGTTAGCAGACAGTTGTCAGCTCTCAGCCTTGCGGGGTCTGCCTCCACTGCCCACAGCCATGTCCATCTCCAATGACTGACTGAGGCAGGTGTACAAAAGCCTGGCTATTTGGCCCAGAGCCAGACAACTCAAATGGGCCTCCGCATCCTGCTTCTGTTTTCTTCCCTCCACAGGTGCTAATCCTAAAGGCATTCCCTAATAAAGAAACATAACCGTAATTCCATTTCAGAGGCTGCTTCCCAGAGCACCCAACTTGCAACATGAGTTTGAATTTCAGATCAACTACAGGCATACCTCGTTTTATTGTGAGTCACTTTATTGTGCTTCACAGGTGTTATGGTTTTAACAAACTGAAAGCTAGACCCTCCACCACCAGATTACAACTCACTTTATTGCTTTGGCCTGACACCAAACCCACAATATTCCTGAGGTATGCCTGTACTTAGGAGCCTGGTGACCTTGGGGAAGCAATAACTTATTCTCTGTAAGACTTAACTTCCTGATCTGCAAAATGGGAATAATAGTAACTTCTTCATAGGATTGTTGTGGGAGCACATAGTTTAATAGCTGGTGCTATTATTATTATCACTAGTAAATATTAGATTTCATAACCTTGGGAAAGGTATATAACCTTGATCAGCCTTGGATCCTTTATCTAAACATGATAACAGTACCACTTACATCTCAGGACTCTGGTAAGGATTATATAACAATGTATGTGTGTGTTAGGTGCACAATAGAAATTCTCCCCCCCCCCATTTTCCCTTTAAAGTATCAATATACCTTTATATACTGAATTTAAAAAATAATCCATGTTTATTTTCTTTTTCTTTATTGTTTGCCTTTTATCAGGGTATAGGGCATTTGTATTTGGAGGAGGAAAACTGAATGTGGAACAGAGGGTGGGGGCTACAGTGGAGCCCTAGTTTTGTGGCTTTCTTCTCTTCCATCACAGCTCAAAGGCCAGCTTCTCCAGGAAGCTCACCCAGACTGACTCAATATGTTCCCAAAACCACTCATAAGACCTTTGAACCCTCTCTCTTTTTCCTTGATTCACTTTTGTAAATTCTTATAATGATGTATTTTTGTAGATTACAGGATTTTTACCTTTACATTGTAAATCTCCAAGAAGCAGGGATGGCACCTTTGTCAAAGAGGGTACACCTGACTGGACACTGCTGTGTTCCCTGGGAGTGTCTGCTGGTTACTGTACTAGTTAACAGCAACTAACTTAACAATGCCGAGGCTCACTGGAGACCTGTGAGAAACCCCCGGAGTTTCTGCTTAATTGACAAGGAATCTGAGAGCCAGAGGGGGTCTTCTGAGGCCCCCTCATCCAACTCAGTCATCTCACCCATGAGGAAACTTTGTTTAGGTCAGCTCTCTTTTTAAGTAGTCTCATTTAGGGGCTTATGTAGAATTTTGGCAGCCCATCTTTATTACCTCTACTCTATTTCATAACTTTGATCCTCTATTTTTGCTTCAGAGTTAAAGCTTGGTCAATTCTAGGAACATTGTCTTACACTGACACCTACTGGGCAGGTGGGAAAGTAACTGATACCTGTAATGTGTTTTTTATGACTAGAAGCGTGAAATTATGTCTTTCTTTTTGCATTCATCTTAAATAAGCATCTTTCTTACAACTATCCTAGTTTTAAGCTTTCATCTCCCTCTTATCCTACTAAACCTAAAGATCTGTATTAGATCTTAGATTTCTTGTGTGTGATGATTTTATCCAATTAAAATGCTAAAAGCCCATAGTTCCTTTAAACAATGTCATTCCATAGATATCCTTAATGTTTAATGTTGAACAATAATCACACGCATTAAATGCGGCCTTAATTCTGCAAGCACTGCAGCTCCGAACAGCTGCCTTGTCAAGTGGGCCCTGTGAAAATTTTGGGGCCATTCTTAATCCTAGATTTACCCATCAGTGGGAACAGCAAGAGGCCATATGATCAAGATCAAAATTTCTCACAGATGGCAGTAAGAACCATCCAGGATGAATGACGTAAATTCATTTCTTGAAGGTTTCTCCAGGGATCACAGCCCCAATAAAAATTCATTCAAGTGTTTCATTATCCTAATGTGTCTTTGTTACAAAACCATCTAGCTTCTGCTTTTATTTAAAAGTCTCTTTTGTTTGTTCTCCTAAGGTTTGGAAATGATTACTGAAATCCTACTCACAAAAATGTTACAAAATATACCAGTAGGTTGTATTCTAATCACCCCCTTACTAACGTCTTTTCACTGGACTTTTCTTTAGTTGATGATGTAATTATTAAAATGTTCTATACATTTTTCATGTGACACACATGTGCATGCGCGCACACGCACACACACACACACACACACACACACAGAGAGAGAGAGAGAGAGAGAGAGAGAGAGAGAGAGAGAGAGAGAGAGAAAGAGAATATTATCCATAAAGAAGAAAGAAATTCAGCCATTTGTGACAGTGACAACAACAAGGATAACATTTAAACTTGGAGGGCATAATGCTGAGTGAAATTAGCCAGACAGAAAAACACAAATACTGCATAAGTATCACTTATATATGGGATCTTTAAAATTAAGTCAAACTCATAGAAACAAAGAGTAGAATGGTAGTTGCTAGAAGCTGGAGTGGGAGGGGGGTTGCCAGGGGAGATATTGGTCAAAGGGTACAAATTTTCAGTTATGAAATGAATAAGTTCTGAGCTTCTAATGTACAGCATGATGACTCTCATTAATAATGTATTTTTGGAATCTGTGAGGAGAGTAAATCTGAAGTGTTCTCACCAAAACCCAAAAATGTAACTATGTGAGGTTATGGTAATGTTAATTAACTTGACTGTGGTAAACATTTCATAACGTAGAAAGACATCAAGTCATCATGTAGTATACTTTAAATACATATAATTTTACATATCAATTATACCTCAGTAAAGCTGCAAAAACAAAGAGAGAGGTAGACAGTGTGATAGCATTTATTGCCACATGCCTGGGAACTAATAGATCTTGTTGGTTCTCTGGGGCTTGGAGGAGACTGTGAGGGACTGAGACCTGGGGTCCCGGGCAGGGGCCTGTGAGGGACTGAGACCTGGGGTACTAGGCAAGAACCCTGGAGCCTTGAGTGGAGGACAGGCAGGCTCAGAGAGAGGATAGAGCATGGACTGGGGACTTGAGAGACTTAGGTTTGCACACTGACTTAGCCACTTACTAATTGTGGATCTCAGACAGTTACTTAGCTCCTCTTTGCCTCAGTTTCTTCTTCTGTGCATGGATATACCACCTTGTATAGTTTTTGTCATAACTTAGTGACACAGTACTTGGCACAGTAGTAGGTAACAAGTTATTTCTATTCCCTGTTTCACAAGACACACTATTTGCTTGTTTCTGGTCCTGTGTACATTCTGACTCGCTGCCTGTTAATAGTTCTTTAATGTGATAGATGCCATTTCTGGAACTCCTTAGGGCTCGAGCCTTCCTCTCTTCAAGTTTTCTTGTTGCTACAAATGACCTCTGCTCTTAAATGTCTCAGTCATCCTGTAGTCCTTGCTTTGTCTGTTTTCTGACTTTAAAAATGGTGGTAGGGATTTATTTATTTAATAAGTGTTTTTTGAGCTCCTACAAAATGCCAGCACTAAGGGTAGAGCAGTGAGCAAAACATTAAAAAATTCCTGTTCTTATAGAGCTTTAATCCAGAAAAGGACAGAAAAGCCAGAAAATAAAGTTTACGCTTTGTCAGATGATCATAAATGATAAGAAAAAAAACAGGGCAGGCAGGCCAGCCGAGTGGCTCAGTTGGTTAAGAGCTACTTGGGAGCACCAGCTCTGAGCAGCAGGGCTGCAGTTTGGATCCCAAATTAAGGGCCAGTGATGCTGCGCCCTCTACAGCTAAGATGATGAACAACAGCTCAACCTGGAGCTGGGCTGCTGATAGTCGCCAGCGATGCCGTAGGCTGCAGTGGGGCTGCTGTGGGCTGCCGTGAGCTACATGAGTGGCCGGCAGCCAGTGAGAGCTGCCGAGAGCTCCCGTAAGCGGCCAACCAATGACCGGCGACCGATTGCCTCACCCGGGAAGAGCGCAATGATCATACCAACATGGGCCAGTGAAGTGATGTCCTCCACAACTAGACTGAAGAACAAAACAGCAATTTGTCTACCTGTCTGTTCTCCTTCCCTGATTCCCCAACGCTGTTCCCCTCAATTCCCCAATAAAATCTTTAAAAAAAANTCTAAAAACGGGGTGCATCTTATACAGTGGTTGTAGATTTTTTTTACTTGCATTTCCCACTTTTTTTGCACTTGTTTTTGTGCTCAAACAACCCCTGTATAAGACGCACACAGTTTTTAGACCCCAAAGTTTTTGGAAAAGCGTGTGTCTTATACATGGGGAAATATGGTAGTATTTGGGGAACAAGGTAACAATGAGGGGTTCTGTAGTCTGGTGCTCTGGTGCAGTGGGTTGTGCCCTAAGGAGTCTGGAAAAAGGGATGACTCTGATATTTCAAGGGCACTTTATTTTAGATACTAAAAGAAATAGGCTCACTTAAGGTAAAGATTGACCTTTGTCAAGGAAGCCACAGGCCTAGGATGTGACTACCCACTATGACCCACTTTTAGTTAGAAATTTTTCTGATCAGACCATCCTGTGTGGTTAATTTTGGTCTCTGAGTTTGTAGGGCCTGCCGTGTGGCCTCCCCTGAGATTGTCAGGTTTAGTATATGGCCCCTTTTTAGTCCACAAGTAGAACAAGTGTTGTTCTTTTAAAACAGCCTTTAGAATCTCTCTTCCCCTCAAATCCCCTTTCTGACTCTATAATAATTCCCAGCCTTCTCAGAAAAGAGAGGTCCACAGGAAAAAGAAAGTGGCTGACATAGCCCCCAGAAAAGGGGATCTTTTCAGAAATGTGAAAATGTACATTAAAGAGGAAATGGGGATTACAGGTAAATTTTCTTCTGAATACTTTTGTTTTCTAAAATATGACCAATGAACATGTATATTTTTAAGATTAGAGAATAAAAGTCATGCCAAAAATCTCTTGTTCTACTAAAGGAGGACCATAGGAGAGCAGATCAAATGGAGTGAAGGAAGGGTTCAGCGGCTCACGTAGCTCTTGGAACAGGAAGGAGCACAGGGTGAGAGGCGGGCTCCCCTACAAACCTCAAACCATTTGAAGTAAAAAGAAATCAGGAGAACAGAAAGCCGCTTAGCTGGCCGGTAAACAATGTTCGAGCATCTGCTGTATGCAAATGACTATGCTGGTGATGTGGAGACACAGCCATGAATGAGGCAGTGTTCCTATCCTCCTCTTGCTTGTAAACATGCATTTAGGGAGGAAATAGACTTTACAGCAGGCGTGTCTCCCTTTCTTTTGGAGAGAAGAATTCTCTTAAATCACAATGCCAATCCTCAGAGTATCCTCTGTTGGCCAAGCACATCAGGAACATCAGGGCTGGTTATGAAAATGCACTTTCTCTGGCCTCTCCACTCCTGAGGACGCAGCATGCCTGGAGCCCAGAGCCAAAGCATCTGGCTTATCACCAAGCACCTTGGGTGATTCTTATGCACAATTTAAAATGTTAAAGCTCCCGCTGCTTTGTGGTAGTTACCAAATGAACTAAAAGAGAAATTACTTTTGACTGGAGGATGGGATGGACAGTTTCCTGGAGGAGAATTTGAACCGAGGCTTTGGCTGGGTTTTGCTAACTGTGGCCAAAGG
>NW_017731662.1:2229764-2235792 GCF_001890085.2 Hipposideros armiger | reverse complement strand
CCCTGATTCCCCAACGCTGTTCCCCTCAATTCCCCAATAAAATCTTTAAAAAAAAAAAAGTAGGGCAGGAAGGATGATAGGGAATGTGTGTGTGTGTGTGTGTGTGTGTGTGTGTGTGTGTGTGTATAAAATAGAGATGGTTGCCTCACTGCTTATAGAGCCATATGGGGGACTGGCTTTATAAGAAGCCCTGGGTTTCTTGTGATGACATAAACAGGGTTAAAATTATGCTGAGATTGGTCCTAATTGTCTCAAGGAAGACAGTGGTGTGTGGCGTGTGAGGGCTCGGGAGTTGTAGGGTAGTGTCTTGCCAGATGTGTGAATGGTCCCCTCTTTATTTTTGCCAATGGTGATGTGGAAGAGAACATGGGGAGGGGTCCGTGATCTTATCTGGAGCATGGAGAGTTGTTGGGCTTCCGTTTTGAGTCCCTCCTTGAGGCAGTGGGGACTTAGTTGACTTCTTGAGACTCAGATCCCGACAAACATTAAAAAAGAAAAAGAAAGAAAGAAGAAGGACGCTCAGATGTTGTTACCTTCAAGAAGCTCATCCTGTTCCTTTGGCACACAAGAGAGTTGTGGAGGAGCTGACACAGCCCCTCAGGGATGAGCCCTCTTCCTTGAGCAGCTATCCTAAGACATGATCCCAAAAAAATATAGGTAAGAAAATATAAGATCTGACAATTAAGTTCGCGAACTTGTTGCAATAATGTTGCTAACCCTTTTTTTATTTCAGAGGGATTCTTCATTATGAATTTGTACCAACTGGACAAACAGTTAACGAAGTTTACCATTTGGAAGTGCTGAAAAGGCTGTGTGAAAAAAAGTTAGATGACTTGAACTTTTGGCCAACAATTCATGGCTCTTGCATCACAACAATGTACCATCTCACACGGCATTTTTAGCCAGTAAACAAATAACTGGATTGGAACACCCTCCCTACTCACTTGATCTAGCCCCCAGTGACTTCTTTCTTTACCTGAAGATAAAGGAAATATTGAAAGGAAGACATTTTGATGACGTTTAGGACATCAAGGATAATACAATGATAGCTCTGATGGCCATTCCAGAAAGAGTTCCAAAATTGCTTTGAAGGGTAGACTAGGTGCTGGCGTTGGTGCATAGCTTCCCAGGGGGAGTACTTTGAAGGTGACTGTAGTGATATTCAAACAATGAGGTATGTAACACTGTTTCTAGGATGAGTTCGCGAACTTAATTGTCCAACCTCGTATTTAGCAAATATGGCTGAGCGGGGGGGCACTGTCCAGGAAGAGAAAGCCTGCCTTCTTCCATCGGCTGCCTGACTCTCAGCACACTGCACTGCCCTCCCAATCTCTATTTCTTCTTTGTGATCAGGAAGATTGCCTCTAACATCTATTTCTGATACAGCATTTCAAGACTTTAAGACGAAGTTGGATTTTTAAAAAATCTCTGTCAGAGTTTTAAACAGAAAATAGAGGGCTTTACATAGAGTTTTCATTTACTTTTTCTTTTCCGTTGATTTTGGAAGAAAAGGATGTAGGGAAGGAAGAGTTGGCTTTTATTGTTGGTTTAGAGAAGTAGATCGGGCTGCTTGGATAATAGCCAAATGTACCAAAGTTGATCTTGCAAAGGTGGAAGAATTTGTTTGGCAGGAGAATTGCTGACTTGCACAAAAGGGCTTTTCCACTCAATTTTCTGGAGAAGGGAGAAAAAAATTCTGGTAAAATCAGCTTAAGTGCCTGCTGTGTGAAGCTGCCTGGTTCCTCTAGCCTGAATTAGTTGCTTTCTCCTCTGTTTCTACAGAAAGGTAAAGAGCAAATTGGAACTAAATGATGGGAGCAAGGCAAATGACTCCAGGGAGCTGCAGTGCATGTTAGGTGAGCATTTAATAAGTCTGTGATGCACCAAAGGAAGTAGGACAAAGCAATAGGTAAGCGGAAATGGGGACACAGGACACCTGACTTCAGCTTTTTGTTAATCTCAGATCAAATCCAAGAATTACTAAATGTGGTTTGTGAGCACTTAGAGAAGGAGCCATCAGCATGACCCAACATGGCCTCCTCAAGGACTGGTCTTGCCAGTAATCTCACTGGTAAAGTCTCTAGATTTATAGGTTGGGGAAGGCTGTGGATATAATCTATCTTAATTTTAGAAAAGCAATGCAAGTTCCCTTGATTTTTTTTTTATTATTAGGATGATGAAATAAAGATTTGATGATCATACTGTTAGGTTAAATTACAGCTGGTAGAAATAACTTCATTTAAATAGAGTTGATTGTAGCATCTTTCTACCTGGAATGAGATATTTGGTGGGCTGTCACAGGGTTAAAGTCTTGGACCTGACCAACTTTTTTTTAAAAATTTTTTTTAAAAATAATTATAGATTCTCACAGGGAGTTGTATAAAAGAATGTATAGGGTGGTTCCATGTATGCTTTACTCAGGTGACCCCAGTGGTAGCATCTTGTAGAACTATAGTACCATATGAGAACCAGAAAATTGGTATTGGTATAATCCACAGAGGTTATTCAGATTTCACCAGTTTTACACATACCTGAATGTGTGTGTGAGTGTGTGTGTGTGTGTGTGTGTGTGTGTGTGTGTAGCTCTGTGAAACCTTATTACATGTGTAAATTCATGTAGCCACCACCACAATCAAAATACAGAATTGTTTTGAGCTGAGCTGCCGCCCAGATGGCTCAGTGGATGGAGCGTGCGCTCTTAATAGCAAGGTTGCAGGTTTGATTCCCACATGAAAATAAATAAATAAATAAGATACAGAACTATTTCATCACCACAAGGTTCTGTCTTGCTATCACGTTATAGCCATATTCACCCCCATTCCTAACCATTGACAACCACTAATCTGTTTTCCATCTTTATAATTTTGTTATTTCAAGAATGTTGTGTAGATAGAATCATAGAGTATGTAATCTTTTTTAAAAAAAATTGGGGAATTGGGGGAGGGGAACAGTGTTGGGGAATTGGGGAGCGGGACCAGCTAAGTTGTTGTTCTTCAGTCTTAGTTGTGGAAGGCGCCAGTCGCCATCTGGCTGCCTGTTGGCAGCTCGTGGCCTCTAAGCTCAAGGTGCTGTGTTACAACCGTAGTTGCCGGTGGGCATAGCCAGAATCCCATGCAGAGTCCCCCCCGGCAGCCTTGTTGTTAAGAGCTCATGCTCCATCCACTGAGCCATCCGGGTGGCAGCTCAGCTCAAGGTGCCTAGTTCAGTCTTAGTTGCAGTAGGGCGTAGCCTGTTATCGAACAGGCAGTCTCTCACCAGCTGAGCCATCCTGCCACCTGTTGGCAGCTCAGTGGCAGCTCAGCTCGGGTGTAGCGTCACTGGCCTATGTGGGAATCAAATCGGCGGCCCTGTTGCTCAGAACTCACGCTCTTAAGCTAACTCTTAACCAACTGAGCTACTCAGCCGGCCCGAGTATGTAATCTCTTAAGACTGACTTTTCCACATAGCATAATCCCCTTGAGATCCATCCAAGTTGATGTGCATATCAACAGTTTGTTGTTTTTTGTTTCTGAGTAGTATTCCATTATGTGGATGTACCATAGTTCGTTTAGCCACTCACCTGCTGAAGGATATTTGGGTTGTTTCCAGTTTTTGCCTATTATGAATAAAGCTGTTATGAACATTTTAATACAGAATATGTTAAAATATGTTTTCATTTCTTTGGGGTAAATGCCCAAGAGTGCAATTTCTATGTCATATGGTAATTATATGTTTAGTTTTATAACAGTTTGACAAATTACTATCCAAAGTAACTATACCATTTTACTTTCCCATCAGCAATGGGAACCCCATTGCCTAAGCGATCCAGTTTTTCTGCATCCTTGTCAGCATTTGGTGACACTACTATTTTTAACTTTAGCCAATCTGATATATGTATTGTAATACCTCAACGTGGTTTTAAGTTGCATTCGCCTAACGATGCTGAACAACTTTCACATGTGTATTTGCTCTCTGTACATCTATTCAGTGAAATGTGTGTTCATGTCTTTTGTGCATTTCTTAACTGGTTTGAATCGGATCATTTGTTTCTTACTGTTGAGTTCTGTGAGTTCTTCATATATTCTAGATATAAGTCCTTTATTGGATATATGATTTGCAAATATTTTCTCCCACTCTATAATTTGTCATTGTATCCTCTTAACAGGGTCTCTTGCAGAGCAAAAGTTTTATATTTTGATGAGATCCAATTTATCAAGTTTTCCTTTAACAGATTATGCTTTTGGTGCCAAGTTTAAAAATTCCTCACCTAATTCTGAAGATGTTTTCCTAATGTTTTTCTCATATTTTACATTTAAGTTCATAACCCATTATTAGTTCATTTGTTCAACTTTTACAGTCAAAGAGGTTGAAGATATGGTAGGCATGTAGGTGACACAAGCAGCTGGAATATAGCGATGAAATGAGTAAGATAAAACTTACAAGTAACATGAGAGATAGGTTAGTGTGGTGGTGAGAATGTGAGCTCTGGAGCCAGACGGCTAGGATTCAAATGCCTACGCTTCCTGGGAGTCTTTGGGAAGAGTCCTGTAGCCTCTCTGTGCCTCAGTTTCTGCATCTGCAAAATCGCATTAATGAGCATATGTACTTGCTTCATAGGGTTGTTATGAGAGCTTAACAAGGTAACACAAACAGAGCACTTAGAATGGTAATCAAAGAAATGCCCCTTGTTGTTGTTCTTCTTCTTATCATTATTATTATTATTATTATTATTATTATTATTATTAAAACCTGACATAGATTTAAAAATTGGACAGTAATGGGACACATGATCTAGTAAGGAGTTCACATAAAGAAAATTCTTGTATTTACAAAAAAGTGGAGAGGTTAACTTAACGTACTTGAAGTTTTTAACTTAAATGCCTGATTAATTGTTGTCCAGTGTATATGCTTATAAATAAATGTCTTCATCCAGAAATGGCAAGATTTATATAGGAACAAAATAATAAGGCATTTAAACCACTCAATGAAAGCCAGAGTCTATTGTTTAGGACTATATAGATACTCAAATGCATTTTTTTTCATATTCTTGTTGAGATTTCACAAAGCAAAGTCATCACTTAGATTATCAGCTACTAAAACATGGTCACTATTTCTGTGCAAGTAAAATAATCCAGCAATAGGAAAATAAAATGGCATTGACAGAGTTCATAGTTACAGCTTGATGTGGGGGGGGGAGTCACATAAATTGTCAGCCTCTCAGAGTGGGGACTTCTGGACCCACAGCTCTCAGTATCACTCACAGAGTGTTGGGGCCTGGATTGTTTTAATGGACTCTATCTTTGCTAAAAATGAGGAAATGAGGGAGTTGTAGATATAGGAGGGTGCAGTAAATGGAGAAGGGGTTTCCCAGAAGTGACAGGAAGAAGCTATTACAAATACTAGACGTTAGAAGAGAAAGTGGAGAGTGCCTCAGACTGCTAGAAAGGAATGGGACTCCCATGTATTGGGGTCTGTCTGGTAATTATTCTGCCAGGAAGCAGCCGAGGGACACATGAGAATTCACCCAGCCTTTCTGTGTCTGGGTTCCTTTTTCTGCCACAGAATGAAAATAGTGCCTGTTCTATAAACTCCATGTGCTATTACGAAGAATAAATTTCCATAAAAAATTTTTTTTGAGCTTCCTTTTTAAAATTTTTTTTAAAAATTAGTTTCAGGTGTACAAAACAATGTAATAGTTAGACATTTACACCCCTCACAAAGTGATAATTCCCCTCCCAATCTACTATCCCTCTGACATCATATATAACTATTACAATTCTACTGACTCTATTCCATGCACTGTACTCCACATCCCATGTCTATATATATGCATTAAAGTATAGTTGACACTCAGTATTACTCAGCTTCAGCTTCAGGTGTACACTGCAGTGGTCAGGCTTCTACACCGTCCATGAAGTGGTCTCCCTAAGAAGACAAATCTCCAAAAATATGGAATCCTTCATGAATTTGCATGTCATCCTTGTGCAGGGGCCATGCTAATCTTCTCTGTATCATTCCAATTGTAGCATATGTGTTGCCGAAGAGAGAA
>NW_017731662.1:2218283-2224799 GCF_001890085.2 Hipposideros armiger | reverse complement strand
AGCTAAGATGCGAACAACAGCTCAACCTGGAACTGGGCTGCTGTGAGTCGCTGGTGACAGCATAGGCTGCAGCCCCTGTGGCAGTGGGTTGCCATGGGCTACCGTGTGTAGCCAGCAGCCAGCGTGAGCGGTCAGCAGCTGCAGTGAGCAGCCGTACAGAAGCCTGCGACTGATCTGCCTCACCCGGGAAGAGCATAATGATGGTGCTAACTTGGGCCAGTGAAGCAACATCCTCCACAACTGGACTGAAGAACAAAATGACAGTAACTTGTCTGTTCCCATCCCCCCAATTCCCCCCCAAAAAAATCTAAAAAAAAAAAAGTATATATATATATACATATATATATATATATGTATATTACATTAATCAAATTCTTTTGAGGAAATATGAGATCAAGGAGAAAAAAAAATGAAATATCCCAGTTGTCAAAAAAGAGCTTGTCTGTGAATTTTTGAGTGAGAATGGGTATCAAATTGCTTGGGCATTTAGAGTCCATTGTATATAAAGTATGATATAAGTTTTAATTTAAAATCAATATTTATAATATGATAAGAAGTATATATTTTGAAGCTATTCCAATTCATGATGAAAAATGTTAGGTGTCTATTTGAAAATGTGCAAGGGGATACATAACTTTTCAAAATTCTTTTAGGAAGTAAGAGAGGAAAAAGTTCAAAGAGCGCTGATTTAATTTGTCAACTCTTTACAGCTTAAATAGTTGATGATGATGATAGACTTTATGGGGAAAAAATGAATAGAAAAATTGAAAGCACGAGAAAGGCAGGCATAAGTGCGCTGCTAATATGAGCTTTTGTGACAGAAAAGTATAGCTGGAGAAATAACAAAATTACACACAATTCTCAAAGTTCTGAATTTTTTACCAGCACCTTTGAGACTCGGCCTCATCCAGTATTTATGAACTTTTGCGAGGCAGATTTATGTCAAAGTTGGTTCTCTCTTCTGATGGGTTTATTATGTTGGAAACCAAGACTCCATTATCACACCCATGATTATTGTGTGACTGGCACAGTGCTGGTTGCCAGAGATACAAAGATGAACACAAAATGTAGATTCCCCCAAGGAGCTTACAGCACAGAAGAAAACTGCAAGTTAATATAATCGTAAGCTGGGAGTCAATGACGAGGTGCTTTGCATATTTTTCATTTGTATCCCATGTTTCTCTGCATGAAAGAGTTGAATTAGATATCATTTGAATTATTTTTAAAGAAAGTGGTGATGGATTTGTGATAATTATAATGATTCCTTATGTGTGAAGTGTTTTATAGTTCATAAGGTGATTTCACAAAAAGTAGCTCATTTAGTCTTAATAACAGCCCTTGGGGTGGACAAGACCTGTATTATTGCTTTTATTTTAGAAATGAGTACTGTGTGGCCTAGAAGGATTAGGTTTTGACCATATCATATGGCCACTAATTGGCAGAATAGGATGGAGCCCAGGTCCTTGAAGATCCTGATTTGGCACTTTGTCCATAATTCCATATTGTAACCAGAGTCACTAAGATTCCTTTCCTGCATTTTGGGAAGACAGTCCTTGGGACTTTTCTATTTGTACACATCTTGTACTAAGTCTGAAAAGCTATGACCACTCTGTTACCTGGGCCACCTCTCAGGGCTGTTTATGCAGCTGGTAACCTTGAGAGAGTGGTAACAAGCCCCCCAAGCAATAAGTCTTGCTTACTGTGTGCTATAAAAAATATGGAGTCTTCAAACTCAGTTGTTAAATGAAACCACAGCATGCGTATCATCCCTCTGGGCCCACCAATCGTGATGGCCCTGTGGGTTTGAAGGCAAGCACACTGATACTCATGCTTCTTACCATGCTGTGTGTAATAAAGTACTTTGTCTTTGACCCAGAGCCTTGAAAATATTAACAGATTAACTTATTATCTTGTATGCAGGGTGGTAAAATCAAATCTCAGACCTGACATGTCAATGACATGTCCTTGCAAGATATTTGAAGACACTGTAAGGATGGTACAACAGGCCTCAAATAGTGCTTCAAGGGCTTCAATGGCGCGTTGGTTAAGAGTTGTCTTGGGACGCCAGCTCTGAGCAGCAGGGCCCTGGTTCGGATCCCACATTAGGGCCAGCGAAACTGCACTCTCTACAGCTAAGATGGTGAACAACAGCTCAACTTGGAGCTGGGCTGCTGTGAGTGGCCAGCGACGGCGTAGGCTGCAGTGGAGCTGCAGTGGACTGCCATAAGCTACGGTGAGTTGGCTGGCAGCCATCATTAGCGGCCGACAGCCGGAATGAGCTGCTGTGAGCTGCTGTGAGCAGCCATCCAGAGCCCGGTGACCCATCTGCCCCCCCGCCCCGGGAAGAGTGCAATGATAATACCAACATGGGCCATTGAAGCGACGTCTTCCACAGCTAGAAACAAGAACAAAAGGACAGCAACTTGTCTGTTCCCCTTCCCTGATTCCACAACACTGTTCCTTTCCCCCAATTCCCCAATAAAATCTTAAAAAAAAATAAATAGTGGGGCCGGCCAAGTGGCGCGATGGATAAGAACTGGCTTGGGACGCCAGAGGGCCCCGGTTCGGATCCCACATATGAGGGCCAGTGACACTGCCCTCTACAGCTAAGNTAAAAGATTTTTATTGGGGAATTGGGGGAAGGGGAACAGACAAGTTGCTGTCCTTTTGTTCTTCAGTCTAGTTGTGGAGGATGTTGCTTCATTGGCCCAAGTTGCGCTCTTCCCGGGTAAGGCAGATCAGTCGCTGGCTTCTAGACGATCGCTCACTGCGGCTGCTGGCCACTCACGCTGAATTCAAATTTTCATAATTTGAGTGCTTATTTGCTATTCATACTTGATTTCCCATTGCAACCTCATTAAGATTAAGAAATACAGTAATATGTGTATCAGAAGATACACACACACACACACACACACACACACACACACACACACACACATGCGCACTTTCATGATTTAAGGAAGCACTAGGAAGACTGTCCTGATGCAATATCTCTCAGGGGTCTGCCATGTATCCTGAAAATCCACCATTAGAGAACCATTCTTTGGGAAGCACCATTTCCTTGGGAGAGAGATATATTAAGCTGCTGTCAGTTAAGAACATATATACAAGGCTGCATAGGATTATCATAAAGCACAGGCTTTTGAGTCAGATGGAGTTAGAATTGAATTGAATTTGCCACTTATGAGCTGTGAGGTTCTAGACAAATTATTTATCTTCTCTGAGTCCCAATTTCTTCATCTGTAAAATGGGGCTAATAATGGCTATCACATGAGAAACACATCTTAAATGAGATGATATATTTTGAAGAACCTAATACAATACTTAGTTTAAAGTAAGCTTGTAGTACATTGCAATGATACTTATTCACAATAGTAAGAATATTTAATTCAAATTGGGGTTTGCATAGCTTTGAGAGTACATGAAGACATTCCAAAAGGTATACAGAGTCAGATAATTTAAGGGAGTCAGTTTTCAGAGTCTACATTTCTCTTTATATATGCTCTTTCTATATTCACCTGCTCGCAAATGCACCTACACTGAGCTGCTTCTCCTTTTCTGCCTTCCCTTTCATAACCTCCCTTCTTCTGCTTTATAAGAAGGGCACAAATTTCTCATTGAACCCAAATTGTACTATGGTGCGTTGCCTTGGGTGTAGAAACCTCTGGGACAAGCAGAGGCAACTCAAACTATAGGTATCTCACAGCCTCCTTTAACCAAAATGGCACCATGAACCAAAGGTAATCGGGCATCATGTCTTTCCCTGTATATACTTATCTCTATTAAGGGCAAAGCATAACTGTTGTGGACTAAATGCATAGGTCCCCCAAAATGCATCGGTTGAAATCTTAACACCAAATGTGATTGTATTTGGAGGTGGGGCCTTTGGAAGGTAATTAGGTCATGAGGCTTGAGCCCTCATGAACAGGATTAGTGTCTTTATAAGAAGAGGCATGGGAGCCTACTCTCTCTCCCTCTCTGCTCTCTGCTCTCTGCCGTGTGAGGATACGAGAATACTGCCATCTGTAAACCAGAAAGAGGGCCCTCATCAGACCCCAGATCTTCCATCACCTTGATCTTGGACTTCTGGCCTCCAGAACTGTGAAAAATAAATGTTTCTTGTTTAAGCCACAGCCTATGGAAATTTATTATAGCAGCCTGAACTGATTGAAATAATACCTTAAACATGTATGCCGATGTATATTTGGGTGTTTGGATTTCAAGTATATTGTGGAAATAGGTGGGGAGGCGGGTGGTGATGGATTTTTTTTCTGTCTTCACTACTGTGCAGCGTGGAAAGAATATTTCTTGGAAATATTGAAGATGGCAGCATGTTATTCACCTAGGTGACAAACTCATGATAGGTTTCTGTACTTTAGCTATCTTTCTATCTTGAAATATTCAAGATTTGTAAGAAGCATGCTGGGAAATGCCAATCTTCTATGAGCCACACTTGCTCTGCAATTTCACCATCTCAGTAATGAGGATGAGCTCAGTGACTACTCTCATTTATGTGCACTTTAATCTAGTCTCAATAGTATAATTTGCATGATGTCAAAGTGAAAAGACTCATGATTTCTTCCAACATATTAATGTTATATTTTCTAATAAGAAACATATATTAAGAGGTAAGTTAGTGTTTTGTATGTTCTAGAGTATTTATTCAAAATTATAGGAGAAACATTTTCACTAACTGAAAGTTAACAAAATTTGAAATCCATGCTCATTTTTAATGAAGGCACAACTTTCCTGCTCACTGTCACTCATCAACCCCTTCTCTGCTCATTTATTAAATCCTACCATGTGCTTATTAGGTGTGCTGGTCGGCTGTAGCTGCCATCACAAAACACCATAGACCGAGCAGCTTAAACAACAGGAATTTATTTTCTCACCGTTCTGGAGGCAGAAGTCCAAGATCAGGGTGCCAGCAGGGCTCTAATGAGGGCCCTCTTCCTGGCTTGCAGGTGGCCAGCTTCTTCCTGTGTCCTCATGTGGTGAAGAAAGAAAGCTGAAAGCTCTGTCTCTTCCTTTTCTTATAAGGGCACCAGCTCTGCTGGATTAGGCCCCACCCTTATGATCTCATTTAACCTTTGCCACCTCTTTTCAAGCCCTGTCTTCAAATACGGTCACATTTGGGGTTAGGGCTTCAACACAGAGATGTCCGGGGCTCCCAATTCAGTCCATAGCATTAGGTTTAATGAACAGGAATATGTTACAAATTATACTTTATAGAATGTGCTCAACAATCCTTAATGTACTTTTTGTAAACCTGAACTTGTTTGTGACTGAGTTCTTTCTCTTGCTGTCAATTTACATAAAATATTTAAACTATACTCTTAAAAGCACAACATATATCTATATTTAAGAGCAAATAAAAATTTTCCCCAAATGCAAATCTAGTATAACATGACCTAAGCTTTAGAAAGTCAACTTGATTTAATGAGTATTAATTTCTCCCTTTCAGATGTTGATATACTGACTCTGATTCTGTGAAATATATAATTATATAAACATAACTGACTTCAGCTATGGGAAGAAATCACTAACACACAAGTAAACATCCTTCAGTGTCTGTGTCTGTCTTTCTCTCACATCTTGCTATGCATTTTGAGATGTTTCTAAAAACTGAGATGTGACGTTAATATGTAAGTCTATTTTCACAGTAAAGAAATCCTAAAATGCACAATTTATAATTTTGTTTTTAACCCCAATTTCATCTATTTTAGCTCCATAAGCAAGATGCCTCTAAGTAAAAGATGAACAGTATAATCAATAGGCACGTGATAAGTCTTGGTTAAGCTTTTTTGGGTCATACCTCCTAGAACTGAAAAAGTGAAGAACTCTAATGACTGGATAACTATTTTTGGTTTTTGTAAATTAAGGGTTTTCACTGCTTTGCTTTTAATTTCTTTGATAATAAATCACAATGCACTTTTGACTTCTAATTAAGAAAGTATTCAAATAATAGAGTGATATTTCTATGAGAAAATGCCTAGTATTCTCATTATTTATTTAATTACACAAGCTTTCTCAGGGATTATGTCTATAAAAATGAAAAATAGGAATAGAATTGACGCTGAATCCTGTCCATTCAAATAGTAACAATCAAAGATACATGAACTTATTTAAAAAGATCCATCTATTCATTTAGATTAATTCTTCAATAAAAATTTACTTGCTATATTTTATAATTATTTCTCAAAATTGTTATACATTTAAATTGGTTTTGTCAACTGTGTACCAAAAATTATTGTAAAGGTAACTCAATCCAGAAAACTTTAAAAATACTGAGAACCTTATGGGTATACAAAATTACAGTGTTTAAATTTCAACCTATAGATAATTATTTTTGTTATTGTAGAGAGGTTAATAGGATGTCCAGATAAAATCTTTCAAATATTAAAATATATTGGACCAGCCGAGTGGCGCGATGGTTAAGAACTGGCTTGGGACGCCAGAGGGCCCCGGTTCGGATCCCACATATGAGGGCCAGTGACACTGCCCTCCACAGCT
>NW_017731662.1:2213222-2215538 GCF_001890085.2 Hipposideros armiger | reverse complement strand
AGCAACTTGTCTGTTCCCCTTCCCCCAATTCCCCAGCACTGTTCCCATCCCCCAATTCCCCAATAAAAATCTTTAAAAATAAATAAATAAAAATAAATAAATAAATAAATAGTGCTTCAAGTGGGGTGTACCCTCAGAATCTGAATTCAGGAATCTGAGAATCAGGAAATAGTTCTCTCAAAAAGAAAGTGGGAAAAATTAACACACACTTGTTCAGGAAAAGCCTTACGCAGAGCAGACTAGGTCCAGGGGATTTGTTGCTTTTGTGGCAGGCTTGACATTTTACATATGTCACAGTGTCAGGCTATGTACCCGAATATGTATGTAAAAATGTAATCTATATGTCTGTAATGAAATTTAATTTTACTTTCTAGTTCTAATCTCTGCCAAAATCCTAGGGGTTTAAATCTTGATATTTAAAGTTTAAGCCTCTGGTAGTTAAAAGAAAAAAAAAGGAGAAACCCTCTTTTATTTTCTCAAACATCTGCCATTTGCAATAGAAAGCATGCCCTGAAGTTCATAGTCTCTGCTGTAGGTTTACCAAGCTTGTAATGCGTAGCTCATGTTGCGTGGCTTCCGTTCTGCCTGGATGATCCTCCCTGAGTCTGATGTCTACAGAAAGTGCCCACTGACTGCTGAATGGTGGGTGAAAGGAAAGGGTAATGGAAATTTAAAAGCACATAGTTTAATAATGATAATAATAATTGGCCCGCTACAATTGGGAAACCATGCCTGTTTCCAGGACCTTCATCAAGAGATCATGGTGTTCCCAGGAAGTTGGCTAACAGTGGTTGTATAAAGAAACTGCAACCTACTCAATTACAATGCAACTTGCCAGGAATTAAGTAATGGTGTTCTTGGAATTGGAGCATGTGATGTGAGCAGTGTTTATCTAACACTGTGCTGAGGAGTCTGGCCTTAGCTTCTGGGAGATCAACAGGTTTATCTAGATGATAATGTCTCTAGGATGGAGAGCAAATCATCAGTGTGTTCTGGGGCCCAGTGTTTGGGGACAGAGTTGATGGATTCTGTGTGAAAGGCAGGGTCATTCGTTTCAACCCATAGCTGTTTGACAGTTCTCAATGCTTAGTGTGAATAAGAGTCATTTAGGGGGATCGTTTAAAAATGTAGATTCCTGGAAATTTTGTCCGGATAATCTGATTCCTAGTTTAGGGTTCAGGAATTTGCATTTTAATAGGCTTTTTGTGGACCACATTTTGAGATGATTAGACTCATAATTGAAGTGGCTAGGATAAAAGTTAAATAATTTTCATAGTGACAGTTCTAGCCAGTGGGGCTCCTGCTTTGGGGTCTGTGATTTAGAGAGCCTTGTGCTGGTTGTGACACTCCCCATGCAATGAGGGATCTGTGGGCTCTAGGGTTTATGCAGCCTGGAGCCTAGAACCAGCCTTCTAGTCTAGACCATGACCTGGGTCCCTGGAAGGTTCTGCCCAAATGGCACTGAGCTGACTCCCGTTTTGCATGGTATTCCTCCCCGGTCTGACCTCCAGAGGGCGTACCCTGCTGTAGACAGCCTCCACCACAGTGGTGGCTGGGCAGCAGCTGTCTGTGGGGGATGTGGACTGCATTTGGCTACGTGGGCTGCAGCATCCACTAGTGGCCAGATGAAGCCCCAGATGGAAGCGTGAGTGTGGGCTGTGGGCCAGGAGCTGGATCTCCCTGCACCACTGCATTCCTCCACCTGGTGTGCCAGGCACTTTTGCAGGTATGTTTATCAGGTAGGAGGACAGAACATGTTTTATTCAGCACCTTGTTAGCTTTGATTTATAACTTCTAATAAGTTATACGGCTTGTGGGCCTTCATTGTATTCTTGCTTCAGGTCCCACAATGATAGGGACAGACCTGATCAATGTTTTCAGATTACTAATGACTTAGAATCGATTTTTTTCTAATCAAGAAATTGTCCAACCCCTGAGAAGGAAAAACAGACAAGAAAGGAAAGGAAATGTGACCTCCAGGATTGGCCACACTGCGGGGCCCATGATGGATGGATTAGACCTGTGTGGCAGGGTGAGACTTGGTGCAGCTTTTCCAAGCCTGTCTGCTGTCCTCTCATCTGAGGGGTGGTTGTGGGTGGGTCATAATTCTGTTTTGCCAAACTGGCCAATTTCAGCTATTTTGGGAGGTGGCAAAACCCAAGCTGTCTAATCTTATTCTCTCCAGGATTCCAACCTCTCCCACATGGTTCAAGTTGCCTTAACTTTTTCTTGGAATGAGATAGAGTGTGGAAATGTGAATACTTTTCAGAATGACTTTAAAATATTTTCAACTCTAATTGCATGTAAGAAAAAAAA
>NW_017731662.1:2210006-2210832 GCF_001890085.2 Hipposideros armiger | reverse complement strand
GGGGCCCTCTGGTGTCCCAAGCCAGCTCTTAACAAATGTGCCACTCGGCCGGCCCAATAAGAGAAAATTGACTTGCAAAAGAAGGAGGACATGCTTGGCTGGGAGTGTTGTGAAGAAAGATAGCTAACTGACATTTTTAAAAGAAATTGAAGAGGACACAAAGAAATGGAAACACATTCCATGTTCATGGATTGGAATAATCAACATAGTTAAAATGCCCATATCACCCAAAGCAATATACAGATGTAATGCAATCCCCATCAAAATCTCAAAGGCATTTAGTAAAGAAATAGAACAAAAAAATCATCAGATTTGTATGGAACCACGAAAGACCCTGAATAGCCGAAGCAATCCTAAGAAAAAAAAATAGTGCTGGAGGTATCACACTCTCTGACTTCAGCTTGTACTACAGAGCAACAATAATCAAAACAGTATCATATTGGCAGAAAAACCGATGCACAGACCAATGGAATAGAATTGAAAACCCAGAAATAAACCCACATAAATATATACAGATAATTTTTTACAAAGGAGCCAAACACATACAATGGAGAAAAGACAGCCTCTTTAATAAATGGTGCTGGGAGATGTGGAAAGCCAGGTGCAAAAGAATGAAACTAGACTGCTATCTGTCATTGTATACCAAAATTAACTCAAAATGAATCAAAGACCTAAACATAAGACCTGAAACAATAAACTGCATAGAAGAAAACATAGGTAATAAACTTATAGACCTTGGGTTTAAAGAGGATTTTATGAATTTGACCTCAAAGGCAAGGGAAGTAAAAGCTAAAATAAATGAATGGGACTATATCAAACTAAAAAG
>NW_017731662.1:2207596-2209494 GCF_001890085.2 Hipposideros armiger | reverse complement strand
CACCTACCTTAACGGCAATATTCCTTAAAAATTCCAATTACTTTTGTTTTAATTATCTGCTTCCATTAGGTCTGCTACATCCAGTTGTCCAGCTTGTCCGCTGCAGGAGAGCACCTACCCTAAGAAATGAGTCGGGATTGAAATCCAGTCCTAACATGGGCCTGCATCCACCAGGGGGAAGAGTGCCCTTTTCTAATCACACAAAGTCACAGTCTGCTCCTCAAACCGCACACCTCCAGGCCTAGGTCCATGCAGAAGGGCCCCGAGGGTTGCCATGGTAGCCAAACATTTAAATATAGCACAATGTATTCTTTTAAGAAGACTTCCCTGCCAGAAAGACATGACTGAGAAAAGAGCAGAGCCTGGCTGTCTGGCCAGTATGGCTCCTATTATAGATAAATAAATTAACATTCTGGTTTATAGAAGGACCTCCTTTTGTACGGTTAGCTGGAATTGGTTCTCCAAAGACTGACCCTCACTCGGTGAGTAGACAAAGTTGGATTACTAGATCAACAAAACTGAAGATGCTACCCTTGTGATGGCCTTTTACAGCCTTATATGTCCCAGGCAGAACAACAAACCAGCTGCATGAAATCCTTTGAAATCTATTGCAGTGCACTAGGGGTTTACCTCATAGACATGAAGAAAGGAAAACTGACTGGTACTAACATATCCCTCCCTGCATGCACTTTCTGTTCTCTTCCTCTGCCTTTTCATCATATTATTTATCACTACTCGATCTTATGTTACATATCAATTTGTTTATTTACTATATGCCTAATGAGTTCCTGCCACTGTCTAGAAGTACTCAATAAATATTTGTTGAATGAATAAATGAGTGATCCATGAGGAGGCAACCTCAGCTTTGGTAAGATTGCTGTAAGGTATTGCAAATGTATTGTTAGAAATAAAGACTGCACTTTCACGGTCCACCTTTACTGGGCATGAAATCGGTCCACTCCAGGCTGTTGTGAGAAAGAGCATGTTCGCTGGGGAGACCCTCAAGGTAACCTCAGAATAGAGGATGCTAGGATGATGCTGTAAGTTGAAGAATGCTGGGAGCCTCTTGGAGATGCTCAGCTGGGAATTTGGTTTCTTTCCCTCTCCCATCCTCATCTCCATTGCAACAAAGAGAAAGAATGCCTTTTGGGGAAAGAACAGGCAGCTGCAGCAGCCATGATTTCCATGGGCCACAGAAAAAAAGTGAAGCTTCTTTCACTACTGCTCTAAGATGTGTAATAACTGAGAACTGGGACAGAATTACCTAAAGCCAGAAAATGGAGTCAATGAGCACTCTCTAAGATAAAGTGTTTGAGTAGTTACAGCTGGAGACTGATTATTTATTGATACTAATATATTAGCTTTGAACAGAGGAAGTAATTAGTCCAATATGGATCAGCATTGGTCATGAACATAGAAGAGACATCTCCTACTCTTCCTCAATCCTGCCTTCTTCTGGGCCAGCTGGAGCTCACAGCCAATTATTAGCAAATTCCTTATCCTCAGCCTCACCCCTGAATGTTCCCACCACCAGATTTCTCTGATGAAAATCTGGCTCTTCGCTGAGAACACTGCCTTCCTATTTTCCTGCATCCCTGAGCCTAGAACAGTGTTGACACCTACTATGTGCTCAGTAAATATTTGGTGAATGAATGAATGGAAAGTCACCCAGAGCTAGGCAATAAGAGAAAATTAAAAAAAAAATTTTTTTTTAAGATTTTTATTGGGAAATTGGGGGATGGGAACTGTGCTGGGGAATTGGGGGAAGAGGAACAGACAAGTTGCTGTCTTTTTGTTCTTCAGTTTAGTTGTGGAGGACATTGCTTCACTGGCCCAAGTTGGCACCATCATTGCGTTCTTCCCGGGCGAGTCAGATCAGTCGCCGGCTTCTGGACAGA
>NW_017731662.1:2203823-2205626 GCF_001890085.2 Hipposideros armiger | reverse complement strand
TTGTCACTCCAATAAATTTTAATTAAAAAAAAGAAAGATAGCTAATTAACACCAGAATCACTCTGCAATTTTATCTGGATACTATTTGAAACCTGTGGTATAAAGGTTGATCTATAATTTAATTGTTACATGAACTGAGCATGATTTATTCCTAAGTACGATTCAATGAATAATCCTTTGTCATTTTTATAAAGCATTGAATGATAGAAGCTACCCTCCCTCCACTCCCCACCCCATGAAACCCTCTTACAGAGAGGAACTGGGGGACATGAAAGGGAAGAGGCTGTAGGCAGGCAGATCTGATTATTTCCCCCTATGGGTTGGTGCATAATCTGAGTCTGCCTGTGTTGAACTGTGTTTTCTAAAAAATGCCTTTAAAAACATATGTGCCCTTGTCCCTTGATGGAAACAGAGTGCTGCTGTAAACTGAAGTTACTGTGGTGACAGGTTTCACCTATGAGATTCTAGTGTCCCTACTGGCTTGGTACCTGATCAATATCCCACAGACTAATAAGCCATGATTAAGGGTGACAGTGGATAAAAAGCACTCATTTCATTTACTTGTGATAGAAACTCTTCCTGGGAAGAGTGATCTGTGTAAAAAAAAAACAAAAAACCCAGTGTTGCTGATTTATATATTTATAAATCATGATTTGGGTACACGCGTATTAAAGTTTCCTAAAAGTCCACACTGATACCAGCTAACATCTAAAACATGGGCACGTGTACATTAGCAGTAACGGGAAGCGAGGCCTGTACACTGGGCACTGGTGCCGCGCTCTCTCACTTTCTAATTCTTCAGTCTAACTTCTGGAAGGTTGCTTTGGTTTAGTCTAATGAGTGGTATACTTTTAAAGTTTGTCTTCTAGTGCTACTCAATTTCTTCTTTTATCTTGGTTATCCTGAGCAAATACAAAGATGAACCATTGAACTTCCTCCAGTTTATTGCATGTGGTAAGTGATGAGGTTTGCCTAAAGCTTAGGGAAACAGCAATGGAAAGATGAAATCATGAACACGGAAAAATTGGCAGGACAAATATGGAGTGAACGAATTGTTGAAAAAGAAGATAACTCTTTTACACAATTGGCTGCTTCATAGAGATTTGAATTTTAGCATTTACAGTTACACTTATTAGCCTATTACCTCACCCATTTGGAACACACGGATGGACATACGTGAACCACTGTCTTTCCAGGTCCTCCGTGTAAGGCTTTCCTGATGACCCTCAATTTGTCATCCCGGGAGCTTTCTGGGATTATTGCCCAGCCCTTGGAGCAACCCTCTTTAGGGGTCACAGTAGGGGAGGGAGGACGGGGAGGCAGGAGTGGTGATGGGAGGGGACCATAAGAATGTGGTGGGTGATCTAGTAGAATAAAAGGCTGAGGGAAGATGAAATAGGAGAAGACATCAGACCCGGGCAACAAGTGCTATGATTATAGTAAAGTTAATACACTATTTTCTATAGCTATTTGTTGGGAATACATTTTTTTTAATGCTTACTTTTTTTTTTTAATGAGCAAACTACTTTGAAGGTGGTTGATTGTACAAGTATAGCTTCTGATGTGCTACAGGGAAGAAAAAGGCCATCTCAATGCTTTCTTGGCAAACCGAATTCAGATCTCTACAATTCTTCAGAAGCAGCTAAAAGAATAACAAAGAGCTCTCAGGTGGCTGTGATTCACTTCCCCGCCTGTGATTCACTATACTAAGTCATAAATGCCGGACATAGGGCGAACATAGATGACTTTGATTTTGAGAACTCATGAGCTGATTCAACACTGTGTGTCTTTATATTTTGACAC
>NW_017731662.1:2201004-2203273 GCF_001890085.2 Hipposideros armiger | reverse complement strand
TAAAACTTAGGGAAACAGCAATGGAAAGATGAAATCATGAACACGGAAAAATTGGCAGGACAAATATGGAGTGAACGAATTGTTGAAAAAGAAGATAACTCTTTTACACAATTGGCTGCTTCATAGAGATTTGAATTTTAGCATTTACAGTTACACTTATTAGCCTATTACCTCACCCATTTGGAACACACGGATGGACATACGTGAACCACTGTCTTTCCAGGTCCTCCGTGTAAGGCTTTCCTGATGACCCTCAATTTGTCATCCCGGGAGCTTTCTGGGATTATTGCCCAGCCCTTGGAGCAACCCTCTTTAGGGGTCACAGTAGGGGAGGGAGGACTGGGAGGCAGGAGTGGTGATGGGAGGGGACAGTAAGAATGTGGTGGGTGATCTAGTAGAATAAAAGGCTGAGGGAAGAGGAAATAGGAGAAGACATCAGACCCGGGGCAACAAGTGCTATGATTATAGTAAAGTTAATACACTATTTTCTGTAGCTATTTGTTGGGAATACATTTTTTTTTAAATTCTTACTTTTTTTTTTAATGAGCAAACTACTTTGAAGGTGGTTGATTGTACAAGTATAGCTTCTGATGTGCTACAGGGAAGAAAAAGGCCATCTCAATGCTTTCTTGGCAAACCGAATTCAGATCTCTACAATTCTTCAGAAGCAGCTAAAAGAATAACAAAGAGCTCTCAGGTGGCTGTGATTCACTTCCCCGCCTGTGATTCACTATACTAAGTCATAAATGCCGGACATAGGGCGAACATAGATGACTTTGATTTTGAGAACTCATGAGCTGATTCAACACTGTGTGTCTTTATATTTTGACACCGTTCAAGTCAAAGTTCTGTGGTGTTTTGACATCTCAAAGCGGCTGAGAGGTGAGGGATCAAAGGATGGAAAATGCGAGCATGTATCAGAGTTTGGTAACCAAAAGTGTCCATTTGCAGCGTAGCATCAGAAAGCCATGTCAGGTAGCTACTGATAGGATGTGTGATGAAGAAAACTTCCTGGTTTTTTGGGGTTTTTAAAAATTTATTTATTTTTTTTATTTTTTTAAGCTGAGCCATCCTGCCACCTGTTTGCAGCTCAGCGGCAGCTCAGCGGCTGCTCAGCAGTCAAACTGCTGTTGCTCAGAGCTCAAACTCTTGAGTGAGCTCTTAACCAACTGAGCCACTTGACCGGCCCCGAAAACTTCCTATTTTTAAACCCAGAAGAAACAACCATTTGCTCTCACCTGACTTTCTTTTGCCTAAAATATTTACAGTCAATAAAGGATGGCAGCAAAATAAACATTCTTGGGCTCCCTGCCAGTCCAAAGTCCCTCCAAAAAAACTTTGTTAAAATTCATCCAAAGAAACACTAGTATTTTACTATATATTTAGAAAACTTTATATAAAATATACAAATAAATTATACCGCCGTTGGCCACTTAAATTATTTTAAGGTGATAAAAATTTCTGACTACTTAATATCTCTGTATGTTTATGTTAACAAATCAGAATGTTTAAAATACTTAACTTTACTAGGCTATGACATTCTGGAAATTAGAAAGATGTCCTAATTTAAACATCCAATTGGATAGTACTTGAACAATCTTGTTAGTGGAGCATTAGATTTAATGAGTGAGATGAATGCACTTGGTTTGTGTTTCTTTTAAGAAACTAAAAGTTCAAGGTTCTTAGTATTTACTTAATTACGAGTTTTCTTGTTGTTTTTTTGCAAACCCACACTTTTATTGTCAAATGAACCCTCCAGGTGGTGTAGGAGCCCCACTCTGCCCCCAGAGGGACTATGGACAGTGGCTGTCTGGGATCTGCAGGGGAGATGGGTTAGTGCAGTGAGAACAGCTCCAGCCACCACTAGGGTCTAGGTGGTCAGAGCAGGGTCTAGGGGCCAGCAGCGGGGAGGAGGTATGGAAGCCCCCAGGAGACCTAGGAGCTGGGTTTCGGGTTCATCTGAATCATGCAGGAGGCCGGTGAGGGCCACCAGCTTAAGCCCACTGAGCCAGGCAGTGGAGCTGCCAGCGGGTGAGGTAGCGAGGACCCAGGAGATCAGGATAAGGGGTACTATTTTCATCCAAGTTATTTAGTTTCAGCTATGCACATTATTTCATATCATTAGCCAGCAGCTAACCTCACTAAAAATCTATCCATTTGCTTGATAGTGAGTGTGAAGGGGCTGAAGGAGATGGAGATATTTGAGAAACTGCCAGCTGGTAGCCAATATATAGACTAGAGGTACATCTATATATTTCTCAGATTAGAG
>NW_017731662.1:2167768-2198904 GCF_001890085.2 Hipposideros armiger | reverse complement strand
GTAGAAAAATGTTCATTTTGTTGAACAAAAATCTGTCTCCATGTAATTTTTAACTATAGTCCTAGTTTTTCATTTTTAGCTATAGCTTTTCATTTTTAGCTAAATACAATTCTTAAAGTATTTGCATCCAACTATTGTATTGCTAATAAATTTTTCAATATTATGGAAAGAAAGAAGATAACATTATTGAGTAACTACTATGCAATATTACATGCTTTTGTCTATGTGTTTTCACTTAAAACTCTAAATAAATCTATGATACATTTTCTACATTTATGCTTTGATGAAAATAGCACAGTGGTTAAAATCACAAACTCTGGAGTTAGACCTGGAGTTGAGTTCTGCTCTACCATTTACTAATTGTATAACTTGCAAAAGTTGCTTAGCCCCTCTGAGCCTTGGCCTCTGTGAATTAGAATAGCTATAACTATTCTAATTATAATGTGGTTGTTGTAATGTTAAACAAATATAATGCATGTGAAAATATAATACATAGTAATATTCAATAAATGTTAGCTATTATTCTGTTTTTTGGACTAAGCACAGGATCTCACATTTATTCCAAATAACTTATATTTTCTTTGTTTTGGTCCTGATTTCTAAATGAAGGATATTTTTGAATTTTCTCCTGGTATATTAGCTCTCTACCAAATTTTTATCGTCCAAGTATTTATAAACATGCATTATTTGGTCTCCATGTGTTTGACAAATATGATGAACAGGAATGGGCAAATAATAAATTCTTGGAGTTATTTTTCAAGGTTGAAGCCAAGCCTTTGTCCAACACTCCTTGGGTGATGCAGGTTGCCTAACTATGAAGCAAAACACCCAGACGTCTTCCTGTCATCTGACCTACATTTCTCCATTTTAACAATAAAAGGAGCACACCATGAAATATGACAAATACTATGTTGAAACCAAGACATGCTGTGCTTATTCCTTCCTCTGACCCACTGGCAACCAAATCTAAGAAATGAGATAGGCTTGCATGACTTGTTTTTAGTGAATTCACCAGCATTGCCAGTGATTAATTTTTCCTTATTGCTTACAAATCATCCATTCTGGAATTTTACTTGGAATCTGCATGGGACTCACTAATTTATTTATAAATCTCACCCTCTCACCTTTTTTGGGAGTAGAAACATTTCCCAGTCACTGGACACCTTTTTTATTCTCCTTCATTCTCAGCAGCAGTTGTCTTATCTACAAATTCTTTCCATACTTTGGGATAGAATTTGTGTTAACTGAAGTTTTGGACTTTTTTCCATTGTAAGTTTTAATTCTCTCTTAATAGTGTTTGCTCCACAACTGTTATTCATTCTCCATGAAAGAGGTTATGGAAGTGAAGCAGAAAATCAAATGGTTCTTTGGTTATGCTACCATTTGTTAAGGTTATATTCGTATTGTCTGAGATATAGCATAGCTATTCCTTCTCTGATCTCCTGGCTACAGAGATAAAAGAGAAAAACAGCTTTCTTATTGTTTTTTGTGTTTATCTCAAGCTCCAATTGGTTTTAGGCTTTATTTTCTTATCTTACTAAACATTTTTTTCCCTTTTCTTTAATTGTATCCATGGATTAGTCTTCCTCCATCCATCCTTTTGAACTCATCAGAGAACCCTCTGAGCCACAGGAACTTGAAGTCTTGTGATTCCAGATTCAATGCTCCTTTCAACTTCTCACTGAGAGCTGTCTGCTCATAAGCCACCTCTCTACTGATATGCTGTTTATTTTTCCAGCTCAAGCCCAGGACCTCACTTATGGTCATTTATAAGAGACTATTTATCCCTACTACATTTTCTTTCCAAGGCAGCATATATTTGTTTTTCAGTGACATTAATTTTTTGTTATGCTGAAGGAATTCCTTTATTTATTTATTTATTTATTTATTTATTTATTTATTTATTTATTTATTTATTTATTAGCTGAGTCATCCTGCCACCTGTTGGCAGCTCAGCGGCTGCTCAGCTCGGGCTGGGACTCAAACCGCTGTTGCTCAGAGCGCAAACTCTTGAGCGAGCTCTTAACCAACTGAGCCACTCGGCCAGCCCGGAATCCCATTTTTAGAGTTCATATCCCTTTTGTAAATTGTTTGGGCACTATTGAGCCCTATTATTTTCTTTACCTGTTTGAAGCCCCCTTTCTGAAGGCCTCACTATTATCTTTTTCACTATGGTAAAACATCTCAAAGCAACTTCATCCAAAAATTTTCTTGTTTCTACATTTGGCACCTCATTCTTTCTTGTGGGTCAATCTGGGATCCAGGACAGAAATCCTAAATTTCTTCCTTTACCTTCTGTGGGAAAATTTTCAGCAACACAGCTGAGAAAAAGTCACTTGTTCTGCTGTGTACTGGGTTGAGTATGTCCCCCCAAATTTTCATTTACCCAGAACCTGCAAATGTGATCTTATTTGGAAATAGAGTCTTTGCTAATATAATCAAGTTAAGATGAGGTCATACTAGATGGAGCGGGAGGTAAAGCCAATATAGTTGGTGTCCCTATAAGAAGAGAGAAGTTGGACACAAGGAAACACACACAGGGAGAACACCGTGTGAAGATGGAGGCAGAGACTGGAGGGATGTGTTTACAAACCACAGAATGTGGAGGAACCACAAGAAACTGGGAAGAGACAGGAAGGATTCTTCCCTAGAGCCCTCAGAGGAAGCATGTTTCATAGCCAGGTCACATCAGCAGGAACCTCACATGTATATTTAGCCTGATTTCAGCAATATTTTTAAATTAATAAGCTTAACCAAGCAATTATTATTTTGGTTAGAACGATTTAGGATAAAACAAAAAACAAGAATGTAACTTTAATGTATTCATGCGTTTTGGTTTAGCAATATGCAGCCCCCCATCCCCACCCCGGTCATCCCCTTCCTGATGTACTCAGCAATGCTAAAGTATGCTGCCACACAAGAGACTCATGGGGGATTTAACTCCAAATTTCGTATTTTGGCACCCACTGCTCTAATCTGAGAAATATATAGATGTACCTCTAGTCTATATATTGGCTACCAGCTGGCAGTTTCTCAAATATCTCCATCTCCTTCAGCCCCTTCACACTCACTATCAAGCAAATGGATAGATTTTTAGTGAGGTTAGCTGCTGGCTAATGATATGAAATAATGTGCATAGCTGAAACTAAATAACTTGGATGAAAATAGTAGCCCTTATCCTGATCTCCTGGGTCCTCGCTACCTCATCCGCTGGCAGCTCCACTGCCTGGCTCAGTGGGCTTAAGCTGGTGGCCCTCACCGGCCTCCTGCATGATTCAGATGAACCCGAAACCCAGCTCCTAGGTCTCCTGGGGGCTTCCATACCTCCTCCCCGCTGCTGGCCCCTAGACCCTGCTCTGACCACCTAGACCCTAGTGGTGGCTGGAGCTGTTCTCACTGCACTAACCCATCTCCCCTGCAGATCCCAGACAGCCACTGTCCATAGTCCCTCTGGGGGCAGAGTGGGGCTCCTACACCACCTGGAGGGCTCATCTGACAATAAAAGTGTTGGTTTGCAAAACAAGGAAACCCTGGAATTAAGTAAATGCTAATAACCTTGAACTTTCATTTTCTTAAGAAAAACAAACCAAGCACATTCATCTCACTCATTAAATCTAATGCTCCACTAACAAGAATGTTCAAGTACTATCCAATTGGGTGCTTAAAGTATGACGTCTTTCTAAGGCTGGCCCTACTGACATCTTGGTTTCAGTCTTCTAGCTGCCAAACTGTGAGACAATAAATTTCTGTTGTTTTAAGTCACCCAGTTTGTGGTAAATGTGCAATGGCAGCCTTAGAAGACTAATGAATGCTGTTGACAGCATAAGACTACCAATAGATTCCAGATGTCCCGTTCTTAAGCAGTTTTGATACATGTATTAGAAGACAGCATGGTGAGGTGGCAAGAACATAGACTTTAGAGTTAGAACACTGATGCTGAAGCCTTGGATCTACTGCTTACGAGCTGGGTGATTTGGACATGGTCAGTCAATCGTACGTAACTCCCATAAAATGGTGACAACACATTATTTATCTCATAAGTTACTGTGAGGGTATAAGAAGTAATAGAAAATGTGAGCAAGCACATTTTAAATTATAAAGCCACAACAAATGCTATTCAGCATTTTTAACCTAATTTCCTTTACCTGGTGGGGTTTCTATATTATATTGTCTTAAAGATAGTAAAGTTGATCCTTGAACTATGTGGGTGTTAGAGATGCCAGCCTTTATGCAGTTGAAAATCTGCACATAACATTTGACATTCCAAGAACTCAAGTCATCTCTTGGTATCTATGGGGGATTGATTCCAGGACCTCCATGGATACTAAAATCCACAGATGCACAAACCCCATATATAAAGTGGTATAGATTAATGCATACATTTGGCCCTCCACATCCACAGACTCCCAGTATCATTATTTATTAAAAAAAATTGCTTATAAATGGTTCTGTGCAGTTCAAACCCATGTTGTTCAAAGGTCAACTCCACTTTCATTTCTGGGTTTATCCCCTCTTAAATGCTTCTACCCTCAGGTTTTGAATTTCCGTAGGAATGTATACATTTTTTTAATGAGATACATGTCTGGAATACAACAATAAAAAATAATATATTCCTATGTATGTATATATGTATCTATGTCTACATTTTGAACACAGTTTCCCTATCCTATACTTTCCCTTTGAACAAGGCATATTCCTTCATTGTACGCATCTCATCAATAAGTCTTGATGATTCTGAGATAGTATTTACCATTCCTTACTTAAAAATCTTAAATGTATACATGCTTCGTGCATGGGCATATATATACACATTTGAGTTCTAGAGTTTTTTCCTGACCTACTTCTTCCATGACATCCTTTCCTGAGAATTACAACGTTTCTCTTCCATGGGATCCTTGCAGTCATTCATTGTGTCTGGTTTTGAATAGCTTCTGTCTGATTTTTTTTTCTCCTGAGATTTAATTTCCTCCTGTACTGAGTTATTCTCTTCCCCCATCCCCACCACCCATTTGGATTTGAACTTAGCATTCTTTAAATTATCTTCTGGTTGATTTTCCATTATTCTTCTTTGTGTAATTTTATCAGACAGGCATTACCCTGAGTTAAAATATCATTCTATGATTTAAAAATAAGCTCTCTTTTTATCTCACAGCCTAGAAAAAATATTTAAGAAAGACATAATATTTTTCCCCCTCAAATATCTGAGGGGCTGTCATGTAGAAAAGGAATGAGACTTATTCTACATAGAACCATGAGTGGAAATTATAGAGGCAATTGTGATATTAAAATAATAATAATAATAATAATAATAATAATAATAATAATAATAATAATAATAACTTTCTAATGATCAGAGATGTCCCAAACTAGAATGACATGCCTTGTAGGGTTGCCAGCTCTATTTGTGGAATTGTTCAAGGTGTGTGTCTTAGGTCAGGTACTTCGGAAGCAGAGCCTGAAATAGGGATTCTTTTGCAAGTGATTCATTCACAGAGTGCTCTCAGGAGAAACCTAGAGAGGAATTAGGGAAGCAGGATAGGGCAGGGGAAGAAGCTGGACAAAGCCATGAGTTCAGCTAACGTCTAACCTCAACCTGACCCCACAGAGAGTTCTGGTGCCCCTACATCAGCCACTGCCTGTGGGCTGCCCAAGGCAGCGCTGCTGGAGACAAGCCTCAGGTGAAGGGCACAGCTGTGAGCTCTTAGCAGCCAGCACTCACAGCAGTTGGAGGATGGAGGCATTGGCCAGGGAAATGGGATCTGGGTAGGGCACCAATAGCACCTACTACAAAGAGGATGATTGGCCGTATTCCAGAATAGCAACGAAATCAACGCAATAAGGAATCAGGACTCCTGAGTTCTCACTTTAGTATTAATATTTTCACACTTATTTCTAATATTCTGTAAAATAAGGGCATTGGAAATTGTGTTCACTAAAGTCCCTATACCTCTAAAATTATTCTAAAATTATCCTATGGTGGCATGTTATAGAGGAGTAGTTCTTGGCCTATGGGCTGAAGACTTTTTCGGATAGGGTCGGTGAGAGAACAAAGACACTGGTTACTGCAGTGGGTCTGTGAGATCATACACACCCCAAACATTGTATTCACATTAATAATATGAATTGTTTATTATCTTAGAGATATATGTGTTAAATAAAATAGATTTGAATTTTAAAAGCAGTGTGGAATTCATACTGGTTGTTTTGTATTGCTTGTCTTCTCAATCATTGAATTCTAAAGGGACAACTTTTATTCTGGGGACAAGTGGAGACTCCTCTAAGTTACACTGACAAAAACATAATGCACATACAGCACTGAGTGGGACTATGAACTAGATAACCTCTAAGAATTCATGTGGATTTGTTTGCATTTTCTGGATTTTGCCAACTCAGGTTGTGATTTTCTTAATGGTAATTTTTTAGGCATGCATAGTCACTTTGGTATATGAGTATCCAGCAATTAATAATGGAGATAATAATAAAATGAATTAAATTCCCTTCTTTAAAGGGTGCATTAGCATTTGAGTGCTGGACAGCCTGCTATAAGCTCTATGGCTCCTTACTTTACTGATGAGGAAACTAAAGCCCAAAGTCATGCTGATACACCATACAGTAATGTCCCCTGACTCCCAGTTCAATGATCATTTCCATTACACCACAAGGGCAAATAATAACTCAAATTGCGAAAAATTAAAGGTAATATGTCAGAATTACACAGAATTGTGTAATCAATTGAAAGTAGAATTAATTGTGACGTATGGTAGCTTGAATTTTAGGAAACCTTTTTTATGGGGATCTCCAATACCCATTTTCACAGTGGGATTACTGTACTGTGGTTCTGGCTCTCTTATTTATTTATTTATTTATTTATTTATTTATTTATTTATTTATTTATTATTTATTTGATTTTTATTAAAATATAGCTAACATACAATATTATATTAGCTTCATGGGTACACCATAGTAATTCAACAGCAATATACCTGTAGAAGTGATCTCCATGATAAGTCCAGCAACCATCTGACACTGTACCATGCTATCACAGTATTATTGACTGTATTCCCTATGCTGTACACTACATCCCCATGACTTGTTTCATTCCTGGAAGTTTGAACCTCTTATTCCCCTTTATATTTTCCCTGCTTTTTAATTTTTCAATTACAGTTGACATTCAATATTATTTTATATTAATTTCAAGTGTACAGCATAGTGGCTGAACATTTATATAATTTAATAAGTGATTCCCTTAACTAGTCTAGTACCCACCTGGCACTATATGTTGCTATAAATTATATCCCCTATGCTTTATTTATATCCCATTGACTATTTTATAGCTTCCAATTCATATTTCTTAATCCCTTCACCTTTTTCACCATATCCCCTAACCCCCACCCATCTATCACCCCAAAAAATCTAGAACCCATCTGACACCACACATAGTTATTACAATATTATTGACTATATTCCTTATGCTGTACCCTACGTCCCCATGACGACTGTGGAACAACCAATTTATACTTCTTAATCCCTTCCCGTGTTTTCACCCATCCTCAACCCCCCTCCCATCTGGCAACCAACAAAATGTTCTCTGTGTCTACTGTGTTTCCCCCAAAATAAGACCTAACTGGAAAATAAGCCCTAGCATGATTTTTCAGGATGCTCTTAATAGAAGCCCTACTTCAAACATAAGCTCCAGTTAAGATCATCAGCCAGACATGACTGAATAAATGTAGATTTTTGTACATGAATAAACAAATACATGTAGATTATTGGAGCAAAAATTAATATAAGACCCAGTCTTATTTTTGGGGAAATACGGTATGAATTTGTTTCTGTTTTGTTTATTTTGTTCTTTAGATACCACTTGTAACTGAAATCATATAACATTTGTCTTTTGCTGTCTGACTTATTACACTCAGCACAATACCCTGTAGTTTCATCCATGTTGTTGCAGCTGGCAAGATTTCATTCTTTTTGGGCCAGCCAAGTGGTGCGTTGGTTAAGAGTTGGGTTGGGATGCCAGCTCTGAGCAGCAGGACCCTGGTTTGGATCCCACATGAAGGCCAGTGACGCTGTGCCCTCTACAGCTAAGATGGTGAACAACAGCTCAACCTGGAGCTGGGCTGCCATGAGTCACCGGCGACGATGTAGGCTACAGTGGGGCTGGCCAGCAGCTGGCATGCGCTTTCGTGTGCTGCCGTGAGTGGCCGTCCAATGGCCAGCGAGCGACTGCCTCACCCAGGAAGAGCACAATGATAATACCAACATGGGCCAGTGAAGCAGCATCCTCCACAACTAGACTGAAGAACAAAAGGACAGCAACTTGTCTGTTCCCCTTCCCCAACTCCCCAACGCTGTTCCCCTCCCCCCGATTCCCCAATAAAATCTTTAAAAAAAAAAAGATTTCATTCTTTTTAATGGCTGAGTGATATTCCATTGTATATATGTACCACCTCTTCTTTATTTATCCATTCAGAGACACTCAGGTTGCCTTCATATCTTGGCTATTGTAACTAATGCTGCAGTGAATGTATGGATGAACATGTCCTCTTAAAGTAGCATTTTGGGTTTCTTTGGATAAATACCCAGAAGGGCGATTACGAGATCCTTCTTTGTCTCTTGTTATAGCCCTGTAAAGGCTATTTTCTATGGTATAAGTATTGCTACCACAGCTTTTGTTTGTTTGTTTCCATTTCCATGAAATAACTTTCTCCATTCCTTTACTTTCAGTCTGTATGTCTTTTGATCTGAAGTTTCTTATAGGCAGCATATGTGTGGGTCTTATTTTCTTATCCATTCAGCCACCCTATCTTTTAATTGGAGCATTTAATCCATTTACATTTAAATTAATTGTTGATAGATATGTAGTTATTGCCATTTTATTATTCATATTATTTATTTATTTATTTATTTTTGTCTTAAAGAAGTCCCTCTAAGACTCCTTGTAATATTGGTTTGGTGTTGAACTCCTTTAGGTTTTTCTTGTCTGGGAAGCTCTTTATCTGTCCTTTGATTCTAAATGATAGCTTTACTGGGTAGAGTAATCTTGGTTGTAGGTTCTAGCTTTTCATCACTTTGAATATTTCATGCCAATCCCTTCTGGCCTGCAAAGTTTCTGTTGAGAAGTCAACTGGCAGTCTTATGGGAGCTTTCTTGTTGGTAACTAACTGCTTTTCTTTTGCTGCTTTTAAGAGTCTTTCTTTGTCTTTAACTTTTGGCATTTTAATTATGATGTGTCTTGGTGTGGGCATTTTGGGTTTCTGTTGTTTGGGACTTTCTGCGTTTCCTGGGTTGGAATATCCATTTCCTTCACTAGGTTAGGAAAGTTTTCCGTCATTATTTGTTCAAATAGGTTTTCAATTTGTTGCTCTCTCCTCCTTCTGGTACACCAATGATGCAAATGTTGGTTTGCTTCATATTGTCCCTGAGGCCACTTAAACTGTTCTCATTTTTTTTCTTTCTTTTTCTTTTTTCTGTTCTGTTTGGGTGTTTTCTACCTTATCTTCTAAATTGCTGATTCAAGCCTCTGCTTCATCTAACCTACTGTTGACTTCCTAATGTATACTTTGTTTCAGTTATTGTATTCTTTATTTCTGACTGGTTCTTTTCCTGTTTTCTATCTCCATTTTTATGTTTCCTATCCCTTTATTAAAGTTTTCCCTGAGACCATTGCGCATCCTTATAACCACTGTTTTAAACTCTGTATCTTATAGGTTGCTTGTCTCCATTTTCTTTAGTTGTTTTTCTAGAGCTTTGTTCTGTTCTTTTATTTTGGACGTGTTTCTTTGTATCCCCATTTTGGCTGCCTCCCTGTGTTTGTTTCTACATATTAGGTAGGGCTGCTCTGTCTCCCCACCTTAGTAGAGTGGTCTTATGCAGCATGTGTCCTCTGGGGCCCAGTGGCACAGTCTCCCTGATCACCAGAGCTGGCTGCTCCAGGTGTGTCCCTTGTGTATGTTGTGTGTATCCTCCTGTTATAGTTGAGCCTTGGTGGCTGTTTGCATGTCAATAGGAAGGATTTACCCTCAGGCTCATTGGTTGTGAGGACTGGTTATTGCTACAGTGAAGGAGCTGTGTGGAGGGGCTGACCCTATGAAGCAGGGCTCTGGTGCCTGCCCAATCTGGCCTTGGGGTTTGTTGTTTTTGGAGGCAGCCAGGTCATGCTCCAGCTCAGTTTAGTGTTAGCCACTGGGCATGCCAGCCCCAGGGCAGCCTGAGAAGGGACCTGCTTCAGGCCAAGTTCAGCCACAGCCTGTACCCTGCCTGAGGCCACCTGTCATGAGTCACACCCACGCTGTGCTTGGAGGTGCCTTAAGAGGCCAAGCTGTGAACGTAGGCTGGCTGCTGCTAGTGCCGGGCTTAGGGCTGCTCAGCCAGAGGTACAGGACATGCGGAAGCCAGGTGCTGCTTGTTTGGGGTTTGTGAACCTTTGAGAGACTATAGGAAATTTGGCAGCATGAGCCGAGGCAGGCAGTTTGTATGAAAAAGTCACTGGAAGTGGCTTTGGTGTTCCCAAAAGTTGGGTGAGATGGGGTCTCAGAATCACCAATGTGATTAGCCAGGTTGATGGAGACTCAGATATGGCCGCTCCCTGCATCTGCACGCTGGGAAGGGGGAGGGCTCAACAAAGAAACAATGGCTTCCACCAGCTTCTCCCCAGGAGAAAGCTGCCTTTCCTGCCCTCACCCTGTAAGTAGACAACTCAGTTCCTCCTTGTATGTCCCTTTCACCTTTTGAGCTGCTGCCCCAGCACTGGAGCTCAGAGGAGGTGAGTCCATCAGCAAGTAAGTTTGTGTGCAGTCCCTCTAAGAGGAGCACCTGGGACTGTAGCCACTCTCCTTTTCACTTAGCCACAATCTTCACTGGTTTTCACAACCAGAAATTATGGGGACTTTTCTCCCCAGCACTGGAACCCTGGGATGGGGAGCCTGGTGTGGTGCTGAGACCCCTCACTGCTCCAGGTGGGACCTCCACAGATAATATATCCCTCCCGATTTTTAATGGTCATACATAGGTATGGGACAAGACCATTCCATGTCTCTGCCCCTCCTTCCAGTCTTGAGGTGGCTTCTTCTGTATGTCCTTATTTGTAGGGCTTCAGTTCAGCAAGACTTCAGGTGACTCTCAGTGATGGTTGTTCTGTAGTTTATTTGTAATTTTTATGTGTTCATGAGAGAAGGTAAGTGCAGTGTTTAACTAATCCACCATCCTGACCCATCTTTTTTGTTTTCAGATTTCTGTTTTTAATTGATTATTTCTTCCCCTTTCATATGGTTTCAGCAAATTTATTTCCCACTGTTTTTCAGCAAAGATATGTAATGCATACTTTCGTTTAAACCTTTTTCAAATAAAGATACCTCCCCAACTGACATTATAACATTTAAGAACAAAATAAATATTGTAATATGCTGATGTCTATTATTTCTATAATACCCACATGAAGAGTATCATGGAAATAATGCTAATATTTTAATTCTCACTCTCTGTGGCTCAAGTGATTTTATATGGTTAACAGCTGCTGGACTTGTAAAGTTGCAAGGCCCTGAGATGGAGAATGGCAAAAAGGAGAAAACTGCATTGCTGGCATCATGCACCTTATTCCCTTCAAAATAAAACTGTGGTTCTCTTTTGAAACTCTCTTACTAAGAGGGACAAAACACTGCCTTCCTTTATACCATCAATATGAGATAAGATACCAATGATGAGTTTGTAGATTGTGGTCTTGATGAGGGTTTGATAAATACAGTTGTTGGGGAACAATTCTTCTTGGATCTTGCTATAGACTGAATGCTTGTGTTCCCCCAAAATTCATATGTTGAAAACTAACCCCCAATGTATTAGTATTTGGAAGTGGGTCATTTAGGAGGTGATTAGGTCATAACGGTGGAGCCCTCATGAATAGAATTAATGCCCTTATAAAAAAGACCGTAGAGAGCTTGCTCACCCCTTTTGCCATATGGGGACACAGCAAAATGATGGCCATCTATGAACCAGGAAGTGGGCCTTCATCAGACACTTCCTAGGCTCCAGAATTGTGAGAGATAAATTTGTTGCTTAAGCCAACCAGTATATGATATTTTTGTTATAGCAGCCTGAATGGACTAAGCAGGTCCCTAACATTTCTGTACATTTTACATGCAGAAGCATTGACTGTCTCTGTTCTGGAATGTCTTTTTTGTTTTTCCAATGGGATCTGTAGTTATGTCCCTTCTTTCGTTTCTTTCTTTCTCTTTTAACTGAGAGATATAATTGACATATAACATTGTATTCATTTTTGGTGTTCAACATAATGATTTGTGGAATATCTTTTCAAGGCTGTTGGTATAGTGAACAGCATTGAAAGACAGAGAAACTGTCTCCCTATGGAGCAGAGGACAGATTTGTTTACCGTCTAATATAATAAAGATGATGTCTATTTGAAAGCAAAGATTGGACAGGTTTTCTTGCAGCACACTATAAAAGGTTGGGGCTCCTTAAGTTTGGAGTTCCTCAGCTGTAATGCAAATCTACTGCATGTGCAGCATCCACCCAGGTTGTTCTGTGGAGGAAAGGGAATTGACATAAACCTAAAGTTCATGCTGCCTTCTGTGCCCTGAGTAATAAAATCCTTTGTCTCTTACCTAGAGATCTTGTGCCTTCTACCAGCATCCATGAAACAGTAATAGGCTACTTTGCTAGTTTGCAAGTAGAGTATAATTTCAGACTTTTCACAGTTCCTGGTAGGTTGACCACTTACTATTAAGGAATCACTTCACAGAGTAATTGGTTATGATTACAGAAGAAATAAAATAAAGAACTTTGATCCTTTTTGACTACAGGCTAAATTTTTTTGTTAAAATGTTTGTAAACCCCTTGTATTTGGGCATGTCATGACTAAGGACTGAAAGCAGGTCAACAAGGAGCTTGGCAATCTTGAGCACTTATAGGGGTTTCTTGCATTTCTTATGTCACAACATAGGCAGCCATCTTATCTACCTTCTTAGAAGATTAAACCTGCACCTGAATCCTGTTTGCTATTTTATGCCTTAGAGGGCTGAGGGCAGTCAAGGACTGCATGCCCATCAAAGCTTCAGTGAGATAATACAGCCTACAACTCAGAGGTCCCTCAGGATCAAACACAGACCTCATTTCCCCTGGGCAGGGTACTGCTAACTCCAGCTGACCTAGAAATTGCTCTCCACACAGCTTTCATCTCCACCTCCTCACCAGGAGCTTCTTGCCTTCCTGCCACAAATTAGTTGGCAGAAAAGAGCACAAAGAGGAGAGGTGAGGTACACGGGGTGGTTGAGGGTGTCACATGGGTCTCTGATTGCTCCAGGCAAAGAGCAAAGCAGTTAAGTTGAAGCCACCTTTAATAGAATCCACTGTGGCTCTACTCCCACAGGTACCTCACAGAGTGACTTCAGCACTGAAGAATACACATACTTTTAAAATATTTGCCAGAGTATCACATACTCATTTGAAAAGCTCTTTAATCAATTGTCAACAAGTTCATCTTATAGCAGTTATGTGGAAGAACACATGATTCAAAAAAAGAGATCTCCAATTCTGAATAATTATTGAATCAAAATCATGAACTTCTTGTGCTCTTCATAACTTAAGTTGTGATGATCTGATTATCTTTTCAATAGTGACTCAAGTGGTCAACCAAAGATGTTGTATGGCAACTGAAAAGCATTTCAGTTTCATTTTTGTATTTACAAGTTATTTCCTGATTACCCACAGCAATTTGATATTTTTCTAAAATGCATTTTAAATTATTAAAAGGTTTTCTGGGATTTGGGGATGAGGAATTATTCTTACAAAACTAAATATCAGGAAATTCTGTATGACCGTAATTAAGCAATCTACAGAAACTTTCTAACCATGATTTGAACAGTTTAAGAAACTGTCTCCTGGACTCATATTTAACGTATGCAATGGTCATTACAGGTTCTGGGAGATTTTCTTTGTTAGATATATTATTGTGTTTGGCTTTCATAGTTTGAAATATTCGTGACCTCCCAGGTTTTAGGATCCCCCAATTTGGCCCCTAGCTCACTACCCCAATACCATATACCCAGCATTCCATTATGAGAGCTAACAGTTTATAGAAGCCTTTTAATATCTAAAGCTAACTTTATATGTGCAGTCCCTGCTTTTTGCTGGAATATGTTGTTGGAAACCAAAATAAAGTGGATGGTCAAAAAGCAGATTGTATTTTTCCATAGAAACATACATGAGAGTTATGTTCATGAGCTAGCATTTGGCATCAAATAGATTTAGGTTGAATGAATAATTTATCATGAAAACAATGATACAAACATTATAAGTTCTATGATTATTTTGAATATTAAATTTATGTTTTATATCTTGTGCATAAAATGATCATACCTAATGAGGGTACAGGAATATAATGTTCAATATATATATTACAACTTGAAAATAATATAAACCAGCAAAAATAGCCATACATTTATATTTAGCTAACAGTTGAACTTAGGTATAGGAAAACTTTTGGGGATAATTTATTTGACCCACATATCATTTATAAAAAATTCTTACATTGTTTTTGAAGCTCTTGCCAATATAAGAACAAAATAAAATATAATAAATAAGTATCAGAAAGATAAAATTAGTATTGTTGCAGTGTGTATGATAAGTCTATTTAAAAAACAGAAAGGAAAAACATAACTAATAAAAGCATTCAATAAAGAGGCCAGATAGACTATAAATATTAAAATGTTAATGTTCCCTCTATTAACAATAACTAATTAGATAGTATAATGAGAAATAACCTGGACAAGAAGAAAAATGTTTATAGAATATTTAGGAACAAACTTAATATGGACTGTGCAGGGCTTATATGACAAAGCTATAAATTCTACTGAGGGAAATCAAGAAAGATTTGATTAAAGGAAAAAAATACATTGTCATTGGACAGGAAGTTTCCATAGTATCAATGGGTTAATTTAGTGTAAATTGTCATAGTAATTTAATACAATCTCATAACAATCCTAACGGACTTTTTGTAACTTGAAAAAAATTATTTTAAAAATCTACCTGGCAGAATATGTATGCAAGATTAGCTGGGAATTTTTGTTTGTTTGTTTTTTTAGCTGAGCCATCCTGCCAACTGTTGACAGCTCAGCTCAGGATGGGAATCGAACCGCTGTTGCTCAGAGCTCGCACTCTTGAGCGAGCTCTTAACCAACTGAGCCACTCAGCCAGCCCTAGCTGGGAATTTTTGAAGCGTTATGAGGAGAGACTAACCCTACCAGATACTAAAATTTTAAAGCTCTGGAAATGAGAACTGAGGTACAGCGCTAGAAAGATCAATGAAATTAAAGAGATAGCCCAGAAACGTGTCAATATATTTATTTCAGTTACATACTTCCATGTGTTTTTCCTCCTCTATAAAATGGGGTTAGCAATCATGCCTGCCTCAGATGGTTGTTATGAGGCATTTAATACATACAACATTGTTAGAACAGTGCTTGGCATTCAGTACATGCCAGGAGTTTTTTCTACATTGTTAAGCAGTGATACTTTACCAACCAATACTGATTTGGTTTTAAATTGAATTCTATTTTCTGAAGTATTTATTTTAGTTTTGTTTTTTTCCTAATGCTATGTTCTCCCAAGCAATTCTCTATTTTCTATAAACCCTTCTCTTGATAACTGTGATTTGGTCAACCATGGTAATTCTTAAAAATATAAATATTCTGTTATAAATACCATGTCAGGTGAGAAATTATTCTATGTAGATTATTTAGGAAATCATGCTGGGATAACCAAAAAACTATCTGAATAAAAACAAAGTTAAACATATTTCTCACATATGATACCAAAAAAACTCCAGATAAATTTAGAGATTGAAATGTTTAAAAAAAAAAAAGGAAAAGATAAGAAACAAAGTAAGGTCTAAAAAAAGATATAGACATTAAAGTCTTTAGTGTTTGTAAAAATGGATATTCTGGCAGTTTCGTATACTGTTAATTGAACAATAAATTGGTATAATCTTTTTGAGGGAAATCTGACAATACCTATCAAATGTGTTTGGTGAGAAATGTGGCAATTCATATCAATGCATATGAAATGTGCATAACATTAACTAGTAACTCTACTTATAGGTATTTGTCCTGAGTAAATAATTGGACAAGTATGCAAAGATGAATGTTTTAGAGTGTTGGTTACAGTATTGTGTATAATGGTAAAAATTTAGGTATATCTTAAATGTTTACCAGTAAAAGATTAGTTAATTAAACTGTGATAGATTTTAAAAATGTAATGGGATACACTGAAGCAATTTAAATGATTTATTTAAAAAAAATAAAAAGTTAGGTTAAACAGATTAAATATAGTTATTAGTAGAAAATTGAAAAACAAATATTAATGTTAAAAATTTAGAGAAATTTTTAGAATGGTGATTCTCAAAGTGTGTTCTTTTGGACCAGGATGACCATATCAACTGAGAATGTGTGAGAAATGTAAATTCTTGGGTCCCACCTTGGACCTACTGAATCAATAAATCTGGGTGTGGGGTTCAGCAATCTGTGTTTTAATAATTTTGTCTGGTGATTCTGATTCACAATAAAGTTTAGAACCATAGCTTTAAGTTTTAGAGAAACAAATAAAATACATAACTTTCAAATCATTAAGAGAAAAAATGTGCTACAAAGAAAATGAAACCAAGTAAAAAAATGGCAGGGTAAAACAAAACAAAACAAGAAATTATTGTGAATAGGAAATATAAAATAATGCAGCAGAAATAAAGTTTCTCAAATTAGGTACCTTTCATTCTGTCAATTTAAGACTTGACTTAAAAATAAATGAATACAGATAGGTTGAAACTAAAGAAGAAAAAAGGAGTACCAGGCAAATAAAAATTAAAGAAAGAATGTATGACAATACTAGTGTAAGACCAAAATAGAAATAAAGACAAAAGCACTATATGGCATAACACATACAAAATAAAATGGATTTTTCATGCTGATAAAAAGTTCAAGCCACCAAACTCATTTATTTAGTAAATAAATCATGGAACTTTATATATAACACATTTCTTAGAAATTGACAGATTAAGTAGACAAAAATAAGTGAAAACAGGCAAATTTTTAATACCATAATTTACAAACTTAATCTAATAGACATATCAAGAACTGTATCCAATAAACAGAGATTACACATTCTTTACACACACAGGAAATCTCATTAGGTCCTCAGAAGTGGAAACCACATAGGCCACAATCACTAATGACACTTCAATACAATTAGAAATTAACAACAAAAGGATAACCAAACAACAACAAAACAAAAGCAAAAACAAAACCCCTACAGATCTGGAAATTAAAAAACAATATCATATTTGGAGCAAAGAAAATAAGAACTGAAATTATAAACTATTTAGAAGTGAATAAAAATAAGAGTATGAAATATTCTCTGAGGAATACACCCAAAGTAGAACCCAGAGAAAAATTTATAGTTTAAATGCATTATTAGAAAACAAGAGAGGCCAAAAGTATATGACTAAGTATATAGCTTCAGAAACAAGGAGGGAAATAAACAAAATAAATCCAAAGTACATACAAGGAAGAAAGCACTAAAGAGAAAAGCATAAAATAACAACTTGAAAAATAACAAATAAGTGATACCCTTCCAAGATTGTAATCTTGATCATTAAAACACAAATATGTTTCTTTGAAAGACCAGTAAAAAGAAGAAACTGGACAAATCTGATTAAGATAAGGAAAAGAGAAATAACTAATAAATATTAAGATGACAAAAGATAAACAACTATAGATACAGAGGAAATTTTAAAATTTGAAGAGATTATCTAATACATCGTATTCAACCAATTTGAAAATTTAGACAAAATGGATGGTTTTATATTCTAAAAAAAAAAAAAAAGGGGGGGGGCCTGCCAAGTGGCGCGATGGTTAAGAACTGGCTTGGGACACCAGAGGGCCCTGGTTCGGATCCCACATATGAGGGCCAGTGACACTGCCCTCCACAGCTAAGATGCTGAACAACAGCTCAACCTGGAGCTGGGCTGCCCTGAGTTGCCGGCGTCAGCTTAGGCTGCAGCCCCTGTGGCGGTGGGTTGCCATGGGCTACCGTGTGTAGCCAGCAGCCAGCGTGAGCGGCCAGCAGCCGCAGTGAGCGGCCGTCCAGAAGCCAGCGAATGATCTGCCTCGCCCGGGAAGAGCGCAGTGATGGTGCCAACTTGGGCCAGTGAAGCAACGTCCTCCACAACTAGACTGAAGAACAAAAGGACTGCAATTTGTCTGTTCCCCTTCCCCCAATTCCCCAGCGCTGTTCCCATCTCCCAATTCCCCAATAAAAATCTTAAAAAAAAACCGGAATAAAAATTGATTGAAGAAGAACTAAAAAGTAGAATAGATTAAGAACTATAAAAGAAATTGAAAATACAGTCACAGGTACTTTAATTGTAGAGTTCCCTCATACCTATAAGAAAGAGAAAATTCTTATCTTATGGAAACTCTTTCAGATCATACAAAATGTGGAAAAGCTTTCTAACTCATTTCACAGTGCCATAGTCTCAATAGCAAACCATGCAATGAATAGTACAAAAAGACTATAATCTATTTTCATTTATGAAATAAAAAATCCTAAGTAAATATTTAGAAAATAGAACCCAGCAGAATATTCAAAGAAAAATAAATCATGACTTAATAGGGTTTATCACATTATACATGGAAGAGTCACTATCAATTTATCTATGAATATAATAATAGATTAAAAGAAAAAGTATGATTATCTGAATAGATGCTAAAAGGAGCATTTGAAAAAAATTCAACATGAATTTATAATATTAATTATAACAGCAAAAATTACCATTTGTAAGCCAGAAATACAGGGAAATTCCTCAACCTGGTAAATGTCTACTAGAAAATTTCAGTGAATCTATCTTAATTGTAAAGCACTTGACCATTTCCATTAGAGCTACAACAAGCTTACGTTATCTGCTGCTAATTAACATTATGTTGGAGTTCTTAGTATCATAAAACACGAACAGAAGAGGAATAAATATTGGAAAGGAAGACTCAAATAGTCACTATTTGAAAGTGTTATTTGCCTACTTAGAAAATTCAAGAAAATCAATAGTAAAACCCTTTGAACTAATGCGAGAGTTTAAAGTAAGAAGGATTCAAGACTGAGGTACAAACTCAATAATTTTCCTATGCATTGGCAATAAGCAATTAGAAAAATGTGATGAAAAAAGATATCACAATGGCAGTAAGCCCCATAAAAGACCTAGAAATAAATTTAAGAAGAAATATGCAAAACTTTTATGAGGTGAACTATAAAACATTTTTGAGGGATATGGAAAAAATTTTGAGAGACATAAGCATGTTCCTTCCCAGATAGGAAGACCTAATGTGTAGTTATCCAATATCTTAAATTTACTCTCTAAAGTCAATGTAATCTCAGTCCCAATCCCAATAGGATTCTTTATGGAATTTAAAAAAGTGAACTTTGAAGTTTATATATAAAATGAGCAAAAATTGCTAAGACACTGTTGGGGGAAATGAGCTTTAGTGGAGGACTTGCTCTATTAAATAGCAAAATGCATTATCTGTTTAGTGTAAAACTGCACATAATTAAATGTTTCAGTTGTGGTGAACAAAATAAACACAATGTGTGTGCTTTGAATTTTGGGTCTGGGAACGCACAAAATTTTTTCCATATAAATTAATGGTAATTGCTTCTTCATTTTATGTCATTTTGGTTTAGAAAAGATTTCATAGGAATGCTCTACTTTTGGATAGTGGGGGAAACCTATGTGGGAAAATACTTTTAATCAGCTAAGGGTGGAGGTGACCTTTTGAAGTAATGTACAAAAATCGTAATTTTTCAAGCAACGTATTGACATATATATGAGTTCATTACAGTAGAAACAAATAAAATGTGCAAGATGAACAAACAAATATCTATAGGACAAAACATAGAATAAACAAATTTAAAGACAAGTGGGAAGATGTGAAAAATAGTTATGATACATTTTAGAGAAAACATATTGCCTGCCTTATATAAAGAGCTCTTATAATCAATAAGGTATAGGGACAATATCATTAGTAAAACCAGGAATGGATGTAAACAAACCAATCTGTGGAAGAAGAAATACAAATGGTAAACGAACATAAGAAATAAATTTCATTAGCAATCAGAGCAATACAACTTTAAAAGGAGATTGTTTTACCTATTATAATGGCAACAGTTAAAAATATGGATAAGATCAAGAGTTGTCAGGATACAGGGAAATGAACACTCATGTTATTGGATGGGTGTATGTTAGTGAGATCTTTTTGAAGGCAGTTTGGTAAGATCTATTAAAATTTTAAACGTGAATAATTTTGAGGCAGCATTACATGTCTAGAAATTTATCTTATGGAAACATATGTGACAAAGATATATGTGTAAGAATATGCATTGAAACATTGTTTTAATTCAATAACAAAATAATTGGAAATAACCAATTAATATAGGCATGGCTTAATAAATTACAGGAAATTTATGTTATGGACTCCTATGCAGCCATTTAAAAGAATGAGATAAACACATCCATTGAATGGAAATATCTATAAGAAGCATTGTAAGTGAAAAAAAAAGTATGTCACAAAGCAGTACTTATGATATGATCCCTCTTACTGTACATTGTATATGTAATGTATGTGTACAGAGAAAAAGAACTAACGCTGCTCACTTTTAAAGTAGTAATCTTCTAAGAAGGGTTTGGGAGTGAGGATAGGTGGGCAAAGAGGTATGTTCATGTCTTAGTCTGAGTAGTTATGTATTTTAAAACTTTTACAATCAGAACATTCATACATTATTTATATTTTTTAAGATTACATTTTTGAAAAAAAATTAATAGGTTACAGTACATCAAATCCAAGATGGAAAATTGAGAATATTTATCAACTACCCTTTTCTCTCTAGGCCCTATTGAAAGTACAGAAAAACTCATTTTTTAAGAAGGAATGAAATCATAATAGCATTGCAAAACAAAATAACAATGGCAGGACAGAAAATTTGAGGAACTCCTAGAAGATAAAAATTAGATAGGATCAATACATATATAAATTGACAGAGAAACAAGAACAACAACAAAAACACTAGAACCAAAATATCAAAGATATGTTCTGTCCAAGGGACACCAGGGAAGGTCTAATGTCAGAGTCAGTGAATATGAAAAGCAGGGATGGTTTGTAAAGCAGCAAGGAGGGCAATTACCTGGTGTTAACAGGGCACCAGGAACACAGGATCAGCCAGATTCCAGACCTTCTTCCAATAGTGCTTATGGGATGGCTAGCACTGTGGCCAAACGCCAGATACCCCCTTCTAAAGACAATGAAGGCTTTGTCTAGAGAGGAGAGGACTCCTAGGATGCATGTTGGACCCGATAAATAAACAGAAGTGAGCTTGAGCTAACACCAGGTGTCCACAACAGAGACTAAGGGGGGGGAAAAAACAACTGAATGCAAGAGAGTTTTGCCCAATGTTCTACCAACCTTGGCTGTTCCCTAATCGTGAACCTGGGAAGAGTCAGCCTAATTAAGTACTCATCCACTAATATGGAGCCTACAATGTCTCCTGTAGGGGAGGCAGTACTACCTGTCTCCAGGAAAACCCAGACCACTGATTGGTGAAAATCTGCGTGGCTCTTCACTCATAAACAGCAATGAACAAAAGGGAGCTCTCAAGCTGGTGTTTGAAGTATAGGGTGGTCATTTCAGCACTGTTTGTAATAGCAGAAATGAATAAATACAGGAAAGGAAGGAAGGGAGCGGGGGAGGGAGGAAGACAGCCAAAATCAGCACCAACAGGGGAATGCTTGGATAAGATATAGTATGCTCATATTATGAAACTCTGTAATAATTAATAAACCCTCTATATGTATTAATATGGAAAGCTATCAACACTCTTTTATTGAATGAAAACCAGGCTGTGAAACAGTATGTATATACAATGCTGTCTTTTTTTTAAGGGTCTAACCGTCTATCTGGGAAGGGTCTAAAACAATATTCCACAAATTGCAGACAATAGTTAAACTAGGGAGAAGGAGTTTGAAGGGGAGGGTGAGAGGTGAGAGGAATTAAGGGTGGGTCTTTCACTTATTTCACTGATATTGTTTGAAATTTGTGTCAGTGAGCAAGTATTGTTTTGTAAATAACATTAAAAATTATTGGACTAGGAAAAAACACACACACACATGCCTGGAAAGATCTGTGTAAACAAATATCAGTAGTGCTCAAGGCAGTGAGCTTACAGTACACATTTTTATATCCTTTATATACTCTGTATTATCTAATATTTTCCCAGCGATATCATAACATATACAGGTGAATAGGAATTATTTGAATTAAAAAACTAAGTCTTTTTAGAGTGGAGTGTCCCTCTTACCGCTTTTTTTCAACATTAGACAGAAATACTAAAGCGTCATTATGTTGTGGCAAGCACCAGACTTGAATTTGGGATCGTGCTTTCAGAATTAGGGCATCGAGACATTTAAAACCCTCTCCAAGTGTTAGTGTTGAGAGCAATGAAGTGTTGCCAAGTGTTTAACAATGGGCTCCTCCCAAAGAACAAGCGCCCTGATTTGTAATATCTGCCGATTTCTCTACACAGGCGTACCGCTGAGATATTGAGGTTCGGTTCCTGACCACCTAATAAAGTGAGCTGTAATCTTTTTGCTGGTGGAGGGTCTTGCTTTTGATTTGTAAAATACGCAACACCTGTGAAGCACAATAAAACTAGGTCTGCCTGTGAATACTCCCACTTCAGCAAATGCCAGCTACCATTGTGATCAACAGGCCGCTGGGAAGGGGTGTGTGCAGGGGCCCTGTGAGCCAGCTCCAACACACCACTGATGGAGAGAGGGCCTGGTGAGCTGGGATTTCTTGACTCAGATCCTCTGCCTTCATTTACTTCTCTTGTTCCCTCTCCTTGGTCAGGTGGTGAGCAGCCCCAAAGAAGAGGCTGAGTCGGAGGGGGCAGCTGCCAGATGGTGTGGAAGAGTTGAGAAGGCAGCTGCGCCCTCTGGCCTTGCGGTGGGAGGGGTGGGGTGTTATTCGTGGGCCTATTGCAGATAAGAACCTTCTTTTTTTTTTTTTTTAGCTGAGCCATCCTGCCACACCTGTTGGCAGCTCAGCAGCTGCTCAGCTCGGGCCGGGAATTGAACCGCTGTTGCTCAGAGCTTGCACTCTTGAGCGAGCTCTTAACCAACTGAGCCACTCCACTGGCCCTCATTTTTTTTTTTTAGCAGAGCAATTTCCATCCCCTACCCCACTTCTAAGCTTAGCGCCTTGAAAGCCTTTTGCAGACACAGGTTGGGTAAAGGTACTTTTAACCGAAAAATAAAAAACCAAAATGGGAGGCAACAAACATTTCTTTGAGATCAAAAAAGAATTGAAATCCCAGGCATGGATTCAGGCAGAAATCCAAATTATGACCTGATTTTGGGGTGAAGGCGAGGGGTTTTCATGAGAAAGGGAAGGGAAATAATTATATGAACAGAAGAAAGAAATTTCTATTGGTGATAATAAGCTAAGTTATTCTTTAGCTGTACATGGCTGATTACTGATTATAAAAAATGTCCCTAATTATCAGTTCTTGTGGTCAGGACGTCTGCTTTCCTGTTAGCTTTGCAGTTGTTTGGAAGACGATGTTGGTTTGAACCAGTCAAAGTTCATTTTGCCCAAGCCATACGTTCAAGGAGCAGATGTGTAAGGCAGTTCTCCTGGAATAGCTGCCCTGACTTCATTTGAAAAATGGCTCCACTTATGTTATCTTTTCACAGTGCTTAGGAAGCAGAGGTGTGGATTTGAGAGACAGATGAAATGATTAAAATCCAATACGAGGACCACCTGTATTAAATTTCAGTACAGAATGTAGCTCAGAATAAATGTCTCAGTCATCTCCTCTTTTATTAGTACCATAAGCATCCCCATGCTTAAAGTTGTGTTCTGGTCATGCTTGTCCTTTGGTGCTATCTTCTAATTAGAAAGAAAAGGAAATAGACTGAGCTGGAAAGTCATGTTGTCTGTATCCTTCAAAACTGTAAAAGTGGGAGAGAAATTAGCAGCAATTCTCTCCTTGCATGCCTGTTTATTTACAGGAACCTTGACTGGCACCAACTTTGCCCCTCACATGACTTCCTCTCCATGGAGGAGCATAAGCACCAGCCCTCTCTTTTTTTTTTTAAAGATTTTATTGGGGAATTGGGGGAGGGAACAGCGTTGGGGAATCAGGGAAGGGGAACAGATAAGTTGCTGTCCTTTTGTTCTTCAGTATAGTTGTGGAGGACTTTGCTTCACTGGCCCATGTTGGTATTATCATTGTGCTCTTCCTGGGTGAGGCAATTGGTCGCTGGCCACTGAACGGCTGCTCATGACAGCTCACAGCAGTTCACGCTGGCTGCCAGCCACTCACAGTAGCTCACGCTGGCTGCCAGCCACTCACAGTAGCTCATGGTAGCCCACTACAGCCCCGCTGCAGCCTACACCATCGCCGGCGACTCACGGCAGCCCGGCTCCCAGATGAGCTGTTGTTCACCATCTTAGCTGTAGAGGGCAGTGTCACTGGCCCTCATGTGGGATCTGAACCATGGCTCTACTGCTCAGAGCTGGCATCCCAAGCCAACTCTTAACTAACGCGCCACGCGGCCGGCCCCCAGCTCTCTTTTTTTTTTTCCTGAACAAATCAGACTCTGTCCTCCCGAAGCCATTTACCTCTTGTCAGTCCCTGAGTTGAATGGAGTGCTTTGCTGCCATAGTCACTGGTCTCATTGCTCCTGTGTCTCCTGCATGTACACAAAAGGTGAGAGGGAAAACCATCCTGGTCATAAAATAGAGGTGGGGGAGGGGAGCCAGACCTATGATTATTTCCACATAAGGAAATCACATATGGGAAAGTGTCTGTGGTGGACGTCTGGGGAGTTTTGCTCTAGACTAGGATGAACACCATCGTTAAAAGAAAGCTTTGCATTTGCAACATCTAAATTACATTAAAAATACTTTATTTGGGTCAACAAGAGTAGGTGTTAATTTTTACAGCTTTGTTGTTTTTCAAAGGGAAGCATATATGCAAAGTTGATAGGTTGAGAAACATGTATATGGATTTTTATACATAGACATATTTTATCTGCATACTAATTATATACCAATATAAACATGTTTATAAATAAATGTGATTTTTTTCCTTTAATTTTTAATTTAGATTTGAATAAAATTCATCATCACTGAATGATGGATGGTTGGAGGAGTGGGGAATCAAGATGTTTTGCAGTTTAAAAATAGAATTCTAGAGAACAGCTGCATTTCCTCAATAGGAGTAGACCATTTCTGAAATGTTATGGTGAAAATAACAGAGTAAGTCTGAACCAGTAGTTCTCATCTTATTTTTCTCCTGAGCATGCAGGAAAAGTATGACACCAGCCCTCCAGAATAGTGGGTCACCATGACAAGCAACCCTCAGAGGGTTGAAGGAAGCGTAACAGAATAAAGTGTTGTGGGTGAGGAGAAAGGAGGATATTAGAACTTAGTCTTATCCTGAAGTATTATAATTGTTCCTTTATAGTTACATAACAGTGTAAACAGACTCAGTGCCATTGAATTGTACACTTTAAAGTGTTTATAGTGGTAAACTTTATGTGTATTTTACCACACACAAACACAAAACATATTGTGCCATTAGAAAAAAGAAGGCTTTATGAAACTTCATGACTATTATTACTGTTACTAATGGTTGGAGGACAGTTACCTGAGAATTAAAATAATTTGTTTGGAGAATAATACATGTCCAAATATCCTTGTTGGGGGATGGGAGGAGAAAGATTCAGAGACTAATTAAGGAAATGCTTGGAAATGAGCAGACAACCAAGAAGTGGAAACCCCATGAATATGGAAAGGACATGCCTACTGAATGCATAATAATTAGCCACTGCAGACTGAGGACTGTAGCATGAAGGAAAATGCTGTGCAGCATTCAAAAATAATAATAAATAAAGATTAATATATGGATTGATAGGCATGCAAGAGAGTAAATTGTAAATAAATACTGTGTATTAATTTAGGACGATTATTGAGGGCCTACTCTGTAGCAGGCAGTGGACATATATCAGTGGACAAAAAGGCAAATGAGGTGTCAGAAAGTTACATTCTAGGGCTGGCCGAGTGGAGCGTTGGTTAGGAGCTGGCTTGGGATGCCAGCTCTGAGCAGCAGGGCCCCCGTTTGGATCCCACATGAGGTCCAGTGAGACTGCCTTCTACAGCTAAGATGGTGAATGACAGCTCGACCTGGAGCTGGGCTGTCGTGAGTTCGCCGGCGACTGCGTAGGCTGCAGCCCCTGCTGCAGTAGGCCGTCATAAGCTACCATGTGTGGCTGGTAGCCAGCGTGAGCGGCCAGCAGCTGGTGTGAGCTGCCAAGAGCCACCGTGAGCGGCTGTCCAGAGTCCAGTGACCCATCTGCCTCACCCAGGAAGAGCGCAATGATAATACCAACATGGGCCAGTGAAGCAACGGTCCTCCACAACTAGACTGAAGAACAAAAGGACAGCAACTTGTCTGTTCCCCCTTCCCCGATTCCCCAGTGCTGTTCCTCTCCCTCAATTCCCCAATAAAATCTTAAAAAAAAAAAAAGAAAGTTACCTTCTAGTTGGGTGGGGATGGGAGGAAAGAAAGAGGGAATGAATTTTGTCAGATGGCGATAAGATCATGGAGGACAGTACAACAGGATGAGGGGGATTATTCTTTAGGTAGAGCAGCCAGAGAAAGCCTCTTTGGTGATCGAAAGAAATTCAGCAGAGGTGTAAAGAAAAGGGGCCCAAATCATGCAAATATCTGGGAGAAGAGCATTCTATGCATAGGAAGAAGCCAAAGCAAAGGGTTTGCATGGGGCATACTCACTCATTCAAGGACCAGCGGGAGGCCGGATGGCGGGGGCATGGAGAGGTCGTGCAGCCAGAGCAGAGGTCAGAGAAGTAACTGCCTCCAGGTCATGTCAGGCCATGGGCCACTGCCAGGATTTCAGCTTTTTCTCTGAGTAGAGGCAGTTTGGAGGGTTTTGGGTGAATAGTGACCTCATCTGACTTGCGTTTGGGAGAACTGGGTCTACTGTGTTGAGAATAGGCAGTGAGAACAGTGAGACTGAAAGACCAGCTAGTTCACTAACCACAGGAGCACTTGTCCTGGTTTAAATGAGGTGGAGGCCGGCAGCAGCAGTAGAGTGTGGGAAGAGTCTGGATGCTGAGTACATTGTTAAGGCAGGGCCACCAGGCAGAGCCAGGATTCAGCGAGGCAAGCGAGGCACCTAGGATGCCAAATTTAGGAAGGCAAGTCACCTGGAGACATGTCACGGAGCAAGTGACAGGGACCACCATTCAGTTTATCCACAGAAAGTGGAGGGAGAGCAGAGCATAGGGAACACAACACGTGGCTTGGTATGTGGAGATGGAGGACATGAAGGCTCTTTTGATTACTGTATTTTTTCAGTGAATTAGAAAGCAGTGTCACCAGCTGAGTGAGCTTTGGGAGAAGCAGAGGTTTGAGGAGAGTGAAGAAAGGATGAAATAATCAGCTAGGAGAGTAAAAATGAAAGAACCAAGGATATGTAGTAGGATTGCTAGGTATTACTAAAGGTCCCCTGAAGTTAGCAGTTGTGGGGCTGACTTTGGGGCTGCAAGCTCACAGTTATTGTGGTTGTTTGCTCAGAATTATTTGTTTATCTTACTGATAAGGAAGTCTGAAGACCATGGCTCTAGATCGTATAAGATCTACCAAATTGGTCTTAAAATCCATACTTGAAAACCTAACTTTTAAAAAATTCATTGATAACAATAGTTGCCACTCTATCTGATAAATCATGGCCCCAAATAATCACTTGAAAATTATTAGTCAGCACTAATGACATCTCCATACAAATTTGGGCTTCAGATGAAAACAAGCCATAGAACCCCTGATATACTGCTTTCTCTGTCACTGAGACAGCCCTCTGGACGCTTCTATAAATTCGCAGCAGCTTTCCCCTTCCTTTGGGACCAACCAGCACTTGCCCAGAGGACCTCTGTCAGCATAGTTGCCAGAGTCTTCCAAAGTGTCCAATGTAATATATAATTAAGAGCCATCACATTGTTACTGAATGTATGAGATTCAGCCCTAGTATTAGTTTCTTGTGTATCAGCTAAGAGTGATTGCAGTTGACCAATCTCAGGCATATGACTTTTTCCCCATTACTAAACCTAATCTTACCTCAAGCCCCCATTTCTGCTGACAGCAAATATGTGACCTAGTCATTTCCAGTCACTTCAGAGATTTCTCAGTTAATTCAAGGAACCATCTCTCCCCATCTCCCTGGAGTTCTGCCTGTATGGGGGAGGTGGGGTGGACAGGTGACAGGAGGAGCTTAAGGGATCCATGGGAAAAGGCATCAGATCCTGGATGGTTCTCTGTTCTCTCCAGCCTCCGCTGAGATCTAATTGTCTGGTCTTTGGTTGGCAGCATCTGTCGTGCTGCAGAAACCAGGGGTCTGGTTGTGGACTCGAGCCTGTGCCATCCAGGCCACTCCTGATGGCATCCCCTCCTCATGGCCCCAGAGCCCCTTCTCATTCATCACCCTTTTTTCTGCCACTTCTGGCACCATCCCAGAGGCATAGGAACCCTTGGGAAGTCTTATCCCTCTGGGTGAAAGGGAGACTTAGAAGATTAGCATGTGCCCTCTTGGCTGACACAGCTTGATGCCATTTCTGTCACTGGGCTGCTGCTGCACCTTGTTAAAGCAGATGGCTTCTCTGGGAAGCCTGTCCTCCCCAGGCTTCACTGGGATGTGACCTGGGCCCCCTCCCATGACTCTGCTGACTGGGGATGCAGCACAAATTCCCAGTAAACTAAATCTCCTGCATCCTTTGTTGCTGGGTTAACTTTAATTCCTTTGAAGTGAAATTAGTCGCTCTTCCTTAATCAAGGAATCTTCCCAGCTTTCTTGCTTATGGTATAAATTTTATGCACTCAGTTTTTACCTTTTTGTATCTGAATAGACCCCCCAAAGAACAGAGTCTTGCTATTGAATTCTTTGGTTTTCCAATCTGTTCTCTTTGGCATAAATTTCAAGAATCTATCTTACAAATTAAGAGCCAAAAATCTGCCTTTTGCCTTCATGATCTGCCTTTCTTAAAGTCACTGATCTTCTACCATGTAGTCTAGTTTTAATGGTGGAAGGGCCACTTTTGGGGTAAAAGGAAACTGCCCCAAATTTAAACTAAATATTATTATACTGCCCCTTGAAAAGGAAGATTGTATTAACAATTTCAGGGTCTCTAAGGGAACAAGAGTTGATGGAACAGAGTGGTTCTGAAACCAATCAGGGAAAGGACAAAGGTTGGAACACTGGTTTCCAACTCTATTCATGTCATTAGAATTTCCTGGGGTCCTTTTAACAAGACATATTCCTGAGCCCCACCCCTAGAATTGCTAATTTAGAAGACATCCATGTATTTTTTTAAAACTCCAGATATTCACACTGGTGGGTCTGATGTGTACCTATCACCAGATGCCATGTAACCCATGGAACAGCTCTGACCTCAAGACCAATGATAAAGAGGGGGCTATGGGCAGAGCTAGAAGAGTCTAGAATCTGGAGTTGGGATTCACCCATTACCACTGCTCATAGCAGACTGTGCAGATAAGCCCAAGCAGAGGATCAGGAGGCAAAATGGAACCAAGCAGAAAATAAGGCAGAGCAAGGGAGCAGGTATCAGCAAAGGCACAAGAAACAAGAGGGTTCAAAGAGCTTGGCAGGCAAGAGCAACAAAAGAACAGAGGTAAGGAATGCAGAAGAAGGAACCCTTGGATCTCTGTTGATCTTCTTCCTCCAATGAGGAAGATGCTAATAATGTTTCTGCTAAGTCAGGAGTGAGTTCTAGGAGATTGTAGTAAAAACTTCCCACCTCTGATAGACACTGGCATGAGGCTGCTTTAGTGCTATGTTAGCCCACACCTGGTGTGCTGTCTGATACAAAAGGGAGAAAGAGCAGTTGGGACAAGGAAATGGGAAGATAGGAAACTAAGCTGGACTTCACAAGTGGAAGGAGACTTTTCAGGCTACAGGGCTTCTGGAGTAAAAAAAACCTATGCCTGGCTGAGGGAGCCACGTATTGTACCTCCCACCTTCTACCTATGTTCCAGAATCAAAACACTCATTTTGATGACATTTCTTGATAGTCCCTAGATACTATTGGTATTGCAAATATATTTTATTAAAAAGAAACCTTCCTAAGAAAACATAAAAGTTAGCACATAACACATGCTCCATACCATTCTTATTTAAAAAATAAATAAACACAAAGCTACCTTGAACTAGTGGAAGGGCCTGCTTTATGTAAGGCAATAACTTCCTTCTTTTTTAAAGTAATAGTTAAGCCAGTGAATTAGGGATCACTCACCCAACTCTGGCCAATATATCTGGATTTATTATTTATTTTATTTTAATTGCGATTAAATAAACATATAAAATTTACCATCTTAGCCGTTTCTCAGTGTACCATTCAGTAGCATTAAGTATGGTATATTTACATTGTTGTGCAATTGAACTCCAGAACTTTTTCATCTTGTACGAACTCTGCTTCCCTGAAACTCTCTTTGCTAGCTAGTAGGGTGGGTTGAGTGAGGGAGAAGATACGAGTGCTGTTTCTTCATCCACTTCAAGGCCTGGAGGTACATCTCTGAGTTCTGAACCAATACTTCATATTAAAATGTGGATTCTGATTTAGTGGGTCTGAGATTGGGCAAGAAATACTACATTTCAGTAAGCTCCCAGGTGATGCTCATGTTGCTGGTATTCGTAAAGAACACTTTGGTTTTTGTTTGTTTTTTTTAATTATTTTTTATTGTGAAATACACATTTTTTAGAATAAGTTTCAGCTGTACAACACAGTGCAATAGTTATACTTTTTACACCTTGAGGTGACAACCCCCTCCCCCAATCTGCCGCCCCACTTCCCCCCCAATATCATACATATCTATTACAATTCCCTTGACTCCACTCCCACACTATACTCCACGTCCCGTGACTATATATATTCACTTATAGTTGACATACAATATTATACAACATCAGCTTCAGGTGTACAGTGCAGTGATCA
>NW_017731662.1:2164122-2164808 GCF_001890085.2 Hipposideros armiger | reverse complement strand
ATCCAGCTCTTGGTTTCATTGATCTTTTGTATTGTTTTTTTTTGGCCTCTATTTCATTTATTTCTGCTCTGATCTTTATTATTTCCTTCCTTGTACTCCCTTTGGGCTTGTTTTGCTGGTCTTTCTCCAGTTCCCTTAGGTGTAAAGATAGTCTGTTGATATGAGATTGTTCTTGTTTCTTTAGATAGGCCTGCAATGCTATGAATTTTCTTCTTAGGACTGCTTTCACTGCATCCCATAGATTTTGAGTTGTGTTTTCATTGTTGTTCGTCTTGAGATAGTTTTTGATTTCTTTCTTGATCTCAGTTTTGACCCAGTCGCTATTAAGTAGCATGTTATTCAGCCTCCATGTATTTGTGTGCTTTCCAGGTTTCTTTTTATAATTGATTTCTGGTTTTATAGCATTGTGGTCAGAGAAGATGCTTGATGTGATTTCAATCTTCTTAAATTTATTAAGACTGGTTTTGTGTCCTAACATGTGTCTACCTTGGAAAATGTTCATGTGCACTTGAGAAGAATGTATATTCTGTTGCTTTGGGGAAAAATCTTCTAAAAATATCAATTAAATCCAGCTGGTCTAAAGTGTCATTTAAGACCACTGTTTACGTGTTGATTTTCTGTCTGGAGGATCTGTCCATTGGTGACAACAGGGTGTTGAAGTCCCCTACTATGGTAGTGTTGCTGTT
>NW_017731662.1:2143292-2162149 GCF_001890085.2 Hipposideros armiger | reverse complement strand
GGGGCAGGCCCCCAAGGCACCACAGGGTGTGGTCAGTGGCCCCCACCAAGTCAGAGCAGCATGCACTCCTGCATCGGCAGCCAGCCCACACAAACACGCCAGGAAAGCCCTGGCCAAATCATGCAGGTGCACAGCTTGTGGCCCTACACTCCCAGGAAAACTCCCAGTCTCAGTCTGTCCCAATTAGCTGCTCAAAGATCAGGTTGAGCATCCCGATAGCCAATCGCCACCCAGGCAACTCTGCATGTGCAGTGCGGAAATCAGGGACCTAAGGCGAGTTGCGCACTCCTGGGTCTCAATAAGCAGTCTGTTAGAGTCGGAGTGCACCTGCCATGTGTTTCCCTGGCTATGCAGCATAAGCAGTGTGGAGGGTGGGGATCCAAGGCCGCATGCGCACGCACACACACCCGCACTCCTGGGCCAACTCCAGCAGACCAATGCAGTCCCAGACCTGAGCCTCTGTGGGAGGGCCCAGCCCTGAAAAAATGGTGCCCTCCTGTGCACTACTCATGTGCAAGCTCCACACCAGGGGAACAATGGTCCCCAAAACCTCCTCTTCCCGCACCAAAGGCACTCAGTTCAGTCCTTCCCGCAGGATCCCGGGCCCCGCTCACAAAGCTACTCCCTGCACCAGGAACTGCGTGAGTGCTCACCAGCGAGCGAGTCGGGTTGCCAGCTCCACTGTTTCTCCAGCTGCCCTCAGCCTCACCGAGTTGAGCAAAGAGAGTCCTCACTATTTTCTACTTCCAGCTATTGTAGAACTCCTTTTCCCAGCAAAGTAACTCTGGGCTGGTGAGCGCGATGTGGGGCAGGAAGGTCTCTCCCCCAACCGGAGAAGCCTCCCCACTGCTGAGGAGTCCCTCACGGGGTTCGCCCTCTCTCGTCTTCACCCCTACTACCAGATTCACGTGTCCTCCTCTTTAAGTCCTTCGTTTAGAGGTTCTGCTCATCTAATGTCCAGGGAACTTCCGAGGTTGAATATCTTATAAATTATTTGTAATTTTGGTGTGATCCTGGGAGGCAGTAAGCACAGCGTCTGTCTATTCCGCCATCTTACTGGACGTCTAGAGAACACTTTGAATAGCAAGGTTTTAAGTAACTCTTGGATGAAAAAAGTAATTAAAATGAATACCTCAACATATTCAGAAAATAATAAGCAGTAAACAATATAGCACAATTAGGGTTGTCTCCCTTTCTAGGCCAGGCAATTCTTTGAGTTTTGTAGTCGTAATAAGATTTTCCAAAATATCAGCAATCAGGGACCAGTCAAAAAGAGGTCACTGTCCCTAGCAGCCAAGCATGGCCACGTGATTCAGCTCTGGCCAATGGGATGTGAGCATTAGTAACATTGGCAACTTTTGAGTTATGCCTTTAAAAAGATGTTCACACAGGTGATGTCAGAACATCTAAACCTGTAGAGAATTTTTATGAGTTTATATGAGTATGAGCCAAACTGATAATATTGTCAAGAAGCAAGATCTCTAATGCTCTGGAGAATGACAGTTTTGCACCGTTTTTTTATACATTTGTAATTAAGAAAGGAACATAAGGAAAATTACGTGAAGGTGGAAGAAAGCAAGGTAAGGATTGTATTACAAGATAGTTAAAAAGATTATGTGCTGTCTTGAGGGTGGTTAAGCTTTTGAGGGGTCAGAAAAGAGGCATTTCAAAGGTTTGTTAACCTAGATGCGCAAAAACAATGGACAGGGTTTGCTTATGGCAAAGATGACACTTTATTAGGGAAGTTATAGGCCTGATGTGTGACTACCCACCATGACCTGCACAGTTAGGAATTATGATTTATTACAGTGCCCCCTTTCATCCACAATTCCCCCTTTTGGTCATAAATCAGGTGAAAGATCCACTGATGACCAACCTTTTGGTCAGATAGTGTATTCTCATAGCACTAGGAAGGCTCATTCCTAGGAAGTCTCAGTATCAATGTCATCTTGTTGAAATGGTGGACCACTGGGAATAGGGCAATACCATAACCATGGGATTGTGAGTTGAGGCTGAATTTCCTCAAAAGGGAAGGGCAGGTAAATGGAAGGCAGTCAGGTCTTATGGTCTTCATTTTGGAAAACACTCTGGATGATTCCTGTCCTGTAAACTATCATGATCTGAATTTTGCCTTCTGTCTCATTTTTCTGTATTTTGCATCTAGTATAACATTTACATTAGCCATAAAAAAAGTATTAACATCTTCATTAATCATAAACAATTGGGCTATAGAGATAAACCCAAAGAACAAGTATAACTATTGTTATGACTAATATCATTAGCAGACAGATAAAGACAATCAAACAAAATGGCTTCTGAGTTCAACATCAGTCCATAGGTATTCATGCCTTTTTGACATCCTTCTTGTCCTCAAGGAGACTTTGATGCCCAATGTAGGCAAAGGCAAGTGTCACAGACAGGGGTACATGTCCATTTGTGGTTAGGTGCCTGATAAGGTCCCTTCAAATGAGGTTGGAAAGTGTGTTTTTTTCTATGTCCTTTCCAATAAACAGAATCTCCAGGTGGCAGTCAATGATCTCTAAAGTCTTTGTCTCCTGGGAGGTTGCAGTGAAAGGAAGCTATTTCCTATTTGGCATTTTCTTGAAGTGACTTTATCAAATCTTGGCAATAGTATAAGATGCCTCCTTTCAATAATGTCAGCTCATAAGTTCCTTTATCTCATTTAAGTCCAGCTTAAATACACGGATGCATGAAGGAATACAAAAACCAAAAGCAGGGTTTGCCAGGGAGGCTTGAAGAGCCAAGTGGATGTCTTGGGTTTCCTGACTATTTGTTTAATTTACAACCATTTTTACCCACACAATATACCCTCGAAGTTTTTTCATTGCTTATTTTACAATGCTTCCCATTCAATTTACATAAAAATACAAATCTCTTGAGGTGTTCAAGGAGCTCTTCTGTAACACTACAAAGTTCTTCGTACATATCTTGAGTTTTTAGCCCTTAAAAACCTCAATTTCTAATGAAAATGAAGAAGTAAGCAATTAGCGTTCTTTAGCTTGGTAAATTATGAAGACATTTTATAACCTCTAGAAATATGTTTCATTAACATCAAAGTCAATTATTAACATGGACTTATTTTTGTAAAATCTGGGTAAAATATAATATATTCAATATTAATAACTCAAAAGACATGTCTGTTCTCTGTTCTACTTAAACCAACAAATTTTAACTTTTATTTACTAAAGATTAATCTTAGATCATGTGAATTTGAAAAGCATTTGGGTTAGTTTCTATATTTCTAAGGATTTTAGAATACTCAATCCTTACAAGCACCTGCTTTTAAATTAATTTTAACAATACCAACCGGAGGTGGAAAATTATCTCACATTTATTACATACATATGTATACACACAGACATAAACAAAGACCTTTTAGCCATGAGAAAAACTCACTGTTTATAAAAGAATGGGTGGATCCAAATTTTGTTTTGGAGGCATTTTCAATTTATATCTGTCCTTGACAAATCAAGTTCCAAATAACCTTCCCCCTTTTAATTAAAGACAGCGATTTTTAATACCTCAAAGAATTGTGTTGACACCTAAATTACATTATAGGTTGATCCGTTTATCTTAGTCCTCCTTTTGAAGTTTGGAGAGACCAAATAAATATGTTTTTCACTCATTCTGCCTAATTTTATAGCCGCCTTTTTCTAATGGTGCATGCAAAATATTAGTTTAGAAGTATCAAAGGATCCTGATCTCAACCATGCTCCTGCAGGAGTATTAATGAGAGGCTGACTGTCATGGGGCTTGTCAGCCTTGGAGGCACAATTTCCCACGTTACTTTTAGTTTTTTCTCTGAGATGTGTAGAATTGGAACAAACTTCTAGGAGAAACCAGCCTTTACATGCATGTCTTCAGTTGAGCCAAACATGGTGAGTATCCCATTTTATGCCCTAGAGCAGGGGTTGGCAAACTTGTGAGAAGGAACATACTCAAAGAGCTGCATGTGGCTCGCGAGCTGCAGTTTGCTGACCCCTGTTCTAGAGGAAATTTTTTCTCAGGCAACACTGCAAAGACTCTTAGGCACCTAAGAATCTAGGACCCAACCTAGGACCAGTGAGAATGTACAGAAAGCCACTGGAACTGCAACACAGGCCCCTCTCTTGGGTTGAACCCATTCCAGCAGCGCCCTGCTCCTCACAAAGAACTCTCCCCGGGGCTCCTGCCAGCTTTTCTGGGATCGGTTGTATTATTGCCGTGGATGCCATGCAGTGCCCATGTCGGCCACCCTGGATTCAAGGATCTGCAAGAATTGTCACCACATTGGCTATTCAGGTTGGAGAATGTTGAGGTAAGAATTGTCCAAACCTGTAGAGAGTTTATTTGAGTGAAACTAATCACATAGGTCAGGAAGCAAGATCTCAAATGCTTGGGAGAAGGACATTTGTTTCTTTTATACATTTGGAATTAAGGAAGGAATGTAAGGAAGATCACATTAAGGTGGGAGAAAGCAAGGAGGGGGTGATTAGATTATAGGATAGTTCACAACATTTTGTGCTCTTGTGAGGGTGGTTAAGCTTTTTAGGGTTTTAAAAAGGAGGAATTTCAAAGGTGTGTTAGCCCAGATGCATAGAAACAATGGACAGGGCTTATTTAAGGCAAAGATAACCATTTTATTAAAGAAGTTATATGCCTGGGGCGTGACTACCCATCATGACCTGCCCAGTTAGGAATTTAGGATCTGATCACCCTGTGAAGTGACTTTCCCATAGATTTGTTATAGCAGCCCTTTTCTGTCTATAGAAAACAAGTGTCCTTTCTCTTTCGGAGCAAGGGGAGTTCAGTCTCTCATTTAACCAGCAAAGATTTTGTTCAGAATCTCAGGAAGCAATTCAATAATAAGCCAAAATTAAAAGCAGCCTCCCATTTTCTTCTTCCCCTCGGTTATCTCAACCCTTATCTACCTCAAGCATTTTCTAAAAATAGCCCAAATAAAGTCATGACCTGCTACTTAAAGCAGGGAGGTCTGGGATTCTGAGAGAAAACTCACCCAAGTCCACCACATGCAAAATGGGGAGCCAGTGGGGTGTAAAGGGCCCTTGATGGTTCCTAGGTTTGCAGGGTGGTCCTGGGTGGGCTTCTTTGGAATCCTACCAATTATGCAAAGTAAATGTCCTTCTTTTTCTTCTCTCTGGATGGAATAAAGAGACAGTGGTGAGCTATTTTAGACCATATGGACATGTGCAATAATAGCCTAGGGATATCAGAGCAGAAAGACAGAAAGGACCTGAGCTTTGCAGAGCAGAACACCATACTGGCTCAGACATTTACATTAGAGAGAAAAACAGTTCTAACTTTTTAAAACCACTGCTATTTTGAGTCTATCAAGTGCAACAAATCTTTTATTGTAAGTAATACAGAACCACATTGCTAATTTCATTATATTAGTCAAGGTTCAGTTACAGAGAACAGAATTCACTATGGCCAGTTGAGGAAGAATATGATAGGAAATTAGTGCCTTGTAGAAATGTTGAGAATATGCTAAAGACCAGATGCTAGTTTGAGCTTTCAGAAATGACTCTGAAAAACCACACTTCAAATGGTGTCACCAACGCAACTGCTGTGTCTTCCACATCAGAAAGCCACTGCTACAGAAAAATACTGTCCCCATGAGGATGCTACCACAAACAGGAAACTGACATTACTGCTGCAGGCTCCAGAACCACACAGCCTCTGCAGTGATCTATACCAGTAAAATGATGCCCTGTGCCTGCCTCATGACATTCCCAAAAGCGGCGACTGGCACTGGGACCTCTGCTTATTCAGCTCCAGAGAAATTAATTGCTTAGAGCTGCGCCTGCAAGCAGAAGCAGCATGAGCTCTGCCTCTGCCTTCTGCTTTCCAAAACTTGCACGGATACATTTGATTGGCCAGCTCTAAATAGCCTTCAAACCCCCATCTGCTAGGGAATCTGGTATATGTAGTTTTTAGCTTTCCAGATTTTGCCGTTTAGAAAGGTACATCAGAAGCATAGCAGAACAAATAGTGAACACTTATCCACCATATACACAATATCCTTTCACACAAAAATAATAGTGCCTGTCAAAGCTATGGGTACACCAAAACTGTATTTAAAGGGAAATTCATAGCCTTAAATGCTTTAATTTATAACTAGGGAAAGAAAATAAATGAACTAGCCATGCAACTCAAGAAGCTGTACAAAGAACAATAAAACTAACGTAAAAATACAGGACGATTGATTGATTGATTGATTTTCTTATTAGTTTCAGATGTACAAAACAACATAATGATTAGACAGTTACACCCTCATAAAGTGATAACCCCAATAAGTCTACTACCCCTCTGATACCATCCATACTTATTCCAATATCATTGACTATATTCCCTATGTTGTACTTTGTATCCCGTGACTATACATATATATTTTTAAATTATAGTTAACATTCAATATTATTTTATATTAGTTTCAGGTGTACAGCACAGTGGGTAGGCATTTATATAATTTATGAAGTGACCCCCTCCAATAAGTCTAGTAGCCATCTGACACCATACATAGTTTTTATAACATTATTGACTATAATCTTCATACTGTATTTCACATTCCCATGACTATTTTGTGACTAGTTATTTGTACTTCCTAATTCTTTCACCTTTCTCACCCATTCCAACCTCTCCTCCCATCTGATAACCATAAATTTTCTCTGTATCTATGAGTCTGTTTCTGTTTTGTTTGTTCATTTTTTCTATTCTTTAGATCCCACATATAAATGATATCATATGGTATTTGTCTTTCTCAATCTGCTTATTTCACTTAGCATAATACCTTTCAGGTCCATCCATGTTGTCGTAAATGGTAAGATCTCATTCTTTTTTATGGCAGAATAATATTCCATTGTATAAATATACCACAATTTTTTTATCCAATCATCTATTGATGGACATTTTGGTTGTTTCCATATTTTGGCTATTGTGAATAGTGCTGCAGTAAACATAGGGGTGCATATATTTTTCTGAAACAGTGTTTTGGATTTCTTTAGATAAATACCCAGGAGTGGAATTGCTGGGTCATAAAGTAGTTCTATTTTTAATTAATTTAATTTTTTGAGGAACGTCCATACTGTTTTCCATAGTAGCTGCACCAATTTGCAATCCCACCAACAGTACATGAGGGTTCCCTTTTCTCCACATCTTCACCAACACTTGTTTGTTGATTTATTGATGATAGCCTAGAATGACTTTTTAGATAAAAACTTATCTAAACTTTACTTACTTTTAAAGCAGAATAATTAGTAAATAAATTTAAAAGCTTGTTCTCTAAAAGCACAACAATAAAAAATATCTCTAGAAGATTAATCTAGAAGAAATGGAGAAAACACAACGTATTCATAAAAGGGATAACCCATAAAAACAGAGGGAAAACTTTTAGAAAGTTCAAATATTTTAAATAGTACAGTGAACTCCTCCCCACCATGCAATTTTTATCAATCAGCTTCAACAATTACCAACCTTTGCCATTTTCATTATTTCTCTTGCTCTCTCTTTCTGTCTCTCCCTCTCTCTCTTCTTCCCTACTTCTTTTTCCCCTGGAATATTTTAGGGAAATTCATATGACAAAGTGTTTTACTCATAAATTCTTCAGTTTATATCACTAACAAATTAGGACTTTGAAAATGTATACCTTAACCATAATATCATTACACTGAACAAATTAACAATAATTTCTTAATATCATCTAATATCCAGCCTGTATTCAACTTTCCCTGATGGTGTCAAACTCTTTGAACAATTGGTTTATTCAAATCAGCATCCAAATAATGTCCATACATTGCATTTAGTTAATATGTTTCTTAAGTCTCTTGAGTCTAAAATAGTTATTCCACCACTTTTATCCACATGCCATTTATTTCTTAAACAAATGAAGTTATGGAATGAAAACCAATAAAATGCATCTAAGCCATCAAAAAAAGAAAAAGAAAAGAGAAGAAAGAAAGAAAGAAAAGACATGAAATTATATTTCCCCTGAATTCTCAATTTGGCTGATTGTATCTTCATGAGAAAGAAAGTTTTTAAAGTGAGAAAATATCAATTCTATGATAATATATTTTAATATCCTAAGAAAATGTGGGGTTTTCTAAGAAAATAAAAATTGCAAAGTTTACTAAAAGCAAGGTGGAAAACATGAATCAATTCAGAAAAGACTTTAGAAAAAATTAAAGGATTAACCAAAAAATGCCTCCACACCCAAGTTTTATAGGTAAGTTCTTCCAAATAGTCAAGGAGTAAATGCTTTTTTCATTTTTAAGTTCTAAGAGCATGGGGAGAATATGGAATTCTTCCCAATATATTTTACAAAATCACCATTAAAAAGATCCCCTAATTTGAGAAAACAGCATAAAGACAAAAACTACACACCAATTTCTTATGAAAAAAATGTTATATAGAGTGTCAATGTAAGAACGTCCACATTGACGTTCTCTGTCGAAAAAAAATTTTTTTTTGCTTTATTGGGGAACAGTGTGTTATTCCCAGGACCCATCAGCTCCAAGTCCAGTTGCCGTTTTCAATCTAGGTGTGTGTGTGTGTGTGTGTGTGTGTTGGGGGGGGGGTGCAGCCCACCATCCTATGTAGGAGTCAGCCAGCAACCTTGTTGTTTAGAGCACACACATGCTCTAACCCACTGAGCCATCTGGCCACCCTAGACAATTTTTATAAGTTTGTTTGAGTCGGAACAGGGTGTGTGCCTGGAAGCAAGATCTCAACAGTCTGAGAAAATTGGTTCCCAGAATGACAGTTTTCAGTTTCTTTTATGCATTTGGAATTAGAAGGCAAGGTAAGAAAGATTAAATGAAGGTGGGAGAAAGCAAGGTGGTGATTGGATTACTGGATAGGTAACAAGATTATGTGCTCCTTAAGTGTGGTTATGCCTCCAAGGGGTCTGAAAAAGAGGATTACTGTGGCATTTCAAAGGTGTGTTAATGTAGATGCACAAGAGCAATGGACAGGGCTGGCTTAAAGCAAAAATAAACCTTTTCCTGAAAATGTTATAAGCCTCAGGAGTGATGACCCATTATGATCCGTCCAATTAGGAATTGCCTGGACTTGTCAGTTTTATTAGAGAACCCTCTTTTAGTCTACAAGAGAATAATAGCACAATATTAACCACACACTCTAAGCAAACAAATTTTATTCTAACAAGTAATAGATGGTTCAACATTAGGAAAATTTATTTAAATAATTTACCACATTAATAGGTTAATGAAGAAAGACCACAAGAATATCAAAATAGATGCTAAAAGGAATTTAATAGAATTAAACATTTATTCCTCATTAAAAACAAAATTTGACACATTAGGCCTCAAAACATACTTTTTTCATAGAATAATAAATTTAAATCTTAAGTGAAAAGTCAATATTTTACTATTCTCCGCCTATGAACACCACTATTAAACAGTTTCATTGGAGAGTTAGCCATTACTAGAGAGGAAGAAGAGATAAAAATGTATCAGCTTGAAAAAAAAGAAATAACATTATTGTTTATAGGTGATACATTTTTTCCCTAAAAATATCCAAGAAACAACAATTTAGAACTAAGAAAAAGTTCAATTGCTTTTCTCTATATCATTAATCTCAGAAAATATAATAGAAAAGAATCTCATCTACAATAGCAAGAAAACAATAAAATGCATAGGAACAAACTTAGCAAGAAATGTATAGGTTCAAAAGTGAAGAAAACTAGGGCCGGCCGAATGGCTCAGTTGGTTAAGAGCTCGCTCAAGAGTTTGAGCTCTGAGCAACAGCGGTTCGAGGCCAGCCCGAGCTGAGCAGCCGCTAAGCTGCCAATAGGTAGCAGGATGGCTCAGCTAAAAAAAAAAAAAAAAAAAAAGTGAAGAAAACTGCAGGACTTTAAGAAGAAATTAAAAAGACAATGTTAATGCATGGAGAAATGTTCAGGGTCTTAAATCAGAAAACAATGTGGTAAAGATGTAACTTCTCCCTCAAACTAACGTGTCAATTTTATCAGAGGACACAGCAGGAGATCCAGAAAACTGGGCATCAGCTGAGTTCTCTGTTTGCTTTTACCATCACTGTTTAAAACTTTCATATCAAATACTTTCAGAGGGAGCATTCACTCCATCATTCTTGCCACTCTGTTTTGTTTTAAGTCTAATGGCTTCACACATTTAGGTTATCTGTGTGGCGGCTAATTTAATGCCATCTCTACTGAAATCTAAGCATGAATAATAAAAATATAGAAAAATATTAAATTTGTGTGAAGAAGGTATTTCTAAGCTTAATGCAAAATTTTTTAAAACATAAAGAAAAATACTGCGAAATTCAATGATTTAAAATAAAAACATTGGGGCCGGCTGAGTGGCGTGATGGTTGGGAGCTGGCTTGGGACGCCAGAGGGCCCTGGTTCGGATCCCACATGTGAGGGCCAGTGACGCTGCCCTCTACAAAAAAAAAATTAAAAAAAAAAACATTTCTATTCAGCAGAAAATCTCCACAAACAAAATTAAAAGTCAAATGACAAACTGGGAAAAAATACATTTGGAACTAACAATACAGAGAAAGGGTAGATATGTTCAGTATATTTAAAAAGCCCTTAGAAATGAACAGTTAAAAAGAAACTGGCTAGGCAGCCTGGTGGCTAAGTTGGTTAGAGCACGTGTTCTGAACAAGGTTGCTAGTTCAATTCCCACATGGGCCAGTGAGCTGTGTCCTCTGCAACTAGATTGAAGATAACAACTTGAACCGAGCCGCCGCTGAGCTGCTGGTGGGCAGTCGGATGGCTCAGTTGGTTAGAGCACGTGCTCTTAGAAACAAGGTTGCCGGTTCGATTCCCACATGGGATGATGGGCTGCATCCCCCTCCCCCCCAACTATAATAGATAGCGACTGGACTTGGAGCTGAGCTATGCTCTCCACAACTAGATTGAAGTACAATGGCTTGGCTTGGAGCTGATGGGTCCTGGAAAAACACACTGTTTCCCTTCCCCAATAAAATCTTTAAAAAAAAAAAAACTGGAAAGAAAACTGAGGGAATTCACACACAGTATTAATATACACATACATAAATAAATACAAATATCCTGCAAATAAGCACAAGTAAATTTAAACTTCTAGATAGCAAAGAAGCACAAATTAAAACAGAAGGTACAAATTTTTACTATGAAAAAGCTTTTGTAAATGAAAATATTCAATTTTGATAAGGGTTCAAGGAAGCAAAACCTTCATAGTGCACTAAGAGGAGTGAATATTAGTCCAGCCTTCCTTGAGGGAAATGTGACAATATATATGAAATGCCTCTAACACATTCATAGCCTTTTGACAAACAAAAATTTACTCAGTAAATTATTATGAATTATTTGTCTGCAAGGGTATTAATAATAACTAATATTTGGAGCAACCAAATGATGAAAAATATGGAACTAATTAAATAAAGATGGATACCATGTAGCCATGAAAAATGATACTGAAGAATAATGGCACAGAAAATATTTGATCTATTGCTTAAAGGTAGGCTTTAAGGGGCGCCGGTGGCTCAGTTGGTTACAGTGCATGCTTTGAACAAGGTTGCCGGTTTGATCCCCACATGGGCCACCTTGAGCTGCCCCCTCACCCTTAAAAAAATAAATAAATAAAATAAAAGTAGGCTTTAAATGTTTAAAAGTAGTATTGCTTAAAAGAAGGCTACAAAATAATAAGTATGATTTTGTTTTTGAAAAATACACTTTGTATAGGAAAAACATGAAAACATTACTGTGGTTAAATCCAGTTGATGAGATTATGGTGATTTTTATGCATTTATTATGTTTTTCTATATTTTGGTAATAAACATGGCATTTAAAAAATGGTTTTTGAAGTACTATTTAAAAAATAAAACCTTATTTCACTGGGCTTATGCCATTTGACTATACTAATACCCTTGGATTTTTCTTAGCACTCTTCTTCCATTCCCCACCACAACATCCATTAAAAATTTTAGTACTGCCTTATCTTCTTCCCCACAAACAATCATGTATCCAACTGGATTCATTTGCCATCTACATTAATTGTTCCTAAATCTTATCTCTAACCCGGTTCTTCTGCTGAAGTCTCAGGTCAGCTTATTTATAATAGACATTTGGACATATGCATTTGTGTGTGGCAGAGGCATGTCCTACCCCACTGCACCCTCCCTAGTACAGGCAACTTTGGCCGTTCTGAACAAACGAGAATCCAGAGTTGCTGTCCTATCAAACCTTTCTATCTTTTACCACATTCTTGATCACCTTGCCTGGGGAGTTCATTCTTACTGCTTTCCTTGGATAACTCCTATTCATCCTACAAGACTGAGCATAGGGACACTTGCTCTGGGTCATCTCTCTCCAACCCCTCATGCCCATCCTGTGTTCTCCTAGCCCTTCCTGCTCATGGAGGCTGGTGCCTGGGCACCCGGCACTGGCCTTGACCACAATGCTTATTAAACTATCTATAATTCAGTTTACTTAGAATGTAAAATAATCGTAGGAACTGAGGTTTTCACTTTTGTATTTGCAGTGGTTAACAAGTACCAGATTTTAGGATTTAAAGAATATTTGCTGAACAAGGAATTGCTATCAATGTTAAATCCCACACTCCTATGTTAAGAATTCTACATCCACCTTATTTCATCTTTTAATTCTCCCATGATTCCAAACTTAGACTGAATGCCCAAGGGTGTCTGACAGATAATGAAACATGTGAATCAGGCTAGAATAAGGAGTATTGGGCCTTTGGTGAACTGGAGACTTCTCCTAGAGGCATTTAGATTTTAAACGTTTTTTTTAAGGGCCGGCCGAGTGGCTCAGTTGGTTAAGAGCTCGCTCAAGAGTTTGAGCTCTGAGCAACAGCGGTTCGATGCCAGCCTGAGCTGAGCAGCCGCTAAGCTACCAATAGGTAGCAGGATGGCTCAGCTAAAAAAAAAAAAAAAAAAAAAGTTTTTTTAAAAATCTTTAATTATAGTACAAAAACACAGAACATAAAATTTAGCATCTTAATCATTTTTAAGTGTGCGGTTCAGTAATGTTATCTACATTCACACTGCTGTACAGCAGATCTCTAGAAATTTCATCTTGCAAAACTGACCCTCATTGAACACCAATACCCACTTTCCCTCCTTCCACAGGCTTGGCAACTACCATCCTATTTTCTGTTTCTATAAATTTTCCTCCCTTTGATACCTCTTTGTAAGTGTCACTTTGTAAGTGAAATCATACAGTATTTATCTTTTTGTGATTGGCCTATTTCACTTAGCATAATGTCCTCAAGTTTCATCCATGTTGTAGCATGTAACAGGACTTCATTCTTTTTTAAGGATAAATACTATTCTAATATATACCATATTTTCTTATTCATTCAAATGTTCATGGAAATTTGGGTTGCTTCCACCTCTTGCCTATTGTGAGTAATGCTGCAATAAACATGAGAGTGCAAGTATTTCTTCAAGATCCTGCTTTGAATTCTTTGGGTAAAAAATGTTTTGCTTTGTTTTGTTTTAAATAAAAACCCTCTGCAGGCCAAATAAAATATAGCTTCCAGCCAGAATCGGACTGTAAGCTGCCAATTTACAATCCCTGTTACCTTTTATTTATTTACCTTTATAGTGGAGACAATGGAAGGACAGTCTTAGCCTTGCAAAGTAGTGTAGTAGGACAAGAAAAAGTTATCCAGATGAAAATGCTAAAGGCAGTTTATTCCAGGAAAAAAGAGCAGCATTAAGAAGAAAGTATAGGAGAAGACAAGAGACTGAAGAGGTCTGAATTTGGGCAGGCAGTGAAGGCTAACCATGGCTAAAAGTGATGAAAGGCAGGATGGTGGTTTTAGTTGTTTGCAAGTACGTATCACTGGAATTAAATGTCTCAACTTTGAGGGTAGCATCACTCATGCTCCCCGGTTAAAGGAGTCTTGAGGTAGGTGAAGGTGTAAGTCAGGCATCAAGCTCCCAGAGCATAACAGAGAGAACAGTAGACACAAATGACAGCAGCAAACGATTGTGAAGAAAATTATCTAGTAAGGGAGTTTCATATAGGCATGAGGCATTAATCTGGATTTGGCAGTGGGGAGAAAGGTGGATGTGGTCCCTGGGAGAAAGCTCTCTGAGAAAAATATTCTGGGCAAAGCAGAGTCCTGGTGGTTGGCCCTCACCCGATCTTATCCATGCAGAGACGTCAACTCCTCACTTAGGACAAAGCAACACCATTCTGCCTTGATGGTATCTGTAGTCTGGGAACAGGGGAACATCAAGAAGCAAAGATGAGGTCTGAATGTACGGTATGGGAGGCTTGTGATGGGGGATGGGGAGGTGAAGTGTCTGTCAGGCATCCCTCAGAGGCAAGATAGACCTCCCACACAAAATTTTGTTTGGATGTCCAGTCTGGTGATGACACATATGCACCAAGAGGATGTGAAAGGTTTATTACTCACGTAATCAGGCTTTTGGTGAGAGCAGAGTAGGATCCCAAATAGGTCTGAAAATGGCTTGAGAGGTCAGGGAGGGGAGACTGTCTTGTGACTTTATAATGATGAGAGGGTGAGGGTTCAGTGAGGCTTACCTCACAGTGCCAAGATTTGCAAGTAACCGGGGGCTCTAGAGGCCAAGGTTCTATAGCCCATGTGAAACGTTGGAACTTTTATAATTTCTCAGGTTTCTCATTTGTATTATTGCAGCCTATTTCTTGTGAGGGTTACCTGAAAAATTTATATAACGAAAAGGGCCAGTGATTTTGCCATCACGGGCAGTGTTCTCGGGTTCGAGTGCGCGCGTGTGTGTGTGCATGTGCACGTGTGTTGAATATGGTTGACTGGTACCTGGCAACCATTTTCATCTTGTTTTGGTGTCTTCCTGTACTACGGAGGCTGCAAAGCAGGAAATCATATTTTCCTGTTTCTTCTGAATGAATTTTGTTCTAGATGTTTTGGTTTACACACAGCAGAAGTGAAACAGAAGTTATCTCCCTTTTATTTTTTAAGTGTTTTTCTGCTGCTGAGCATGATCTTGGAGGTTTTTCTAAAGTGGTGTTCTAGTGTCCAGCCACTGGCTTCGTGGGTGCTGAGAGGCAGTTGTTCTAAGGCAGCAGTAACTCCCTGACATTCCTTTCTGATCCCTGTATCACAGCTATGGTTGTGAACCTTATGATTCACGAGCTCAATAGTTCCAGTGTCAGCCTCCTGATTGTTCCCCATCCTGATTGTTGCAGAGCTAGTAGTTTGTCTGCATGGTCAGTTTCGCATTGTTCTGGGAGTTATTTCTGGAAGTCCAGTATAGAGTCTGCTCCTTCAGCCATTCTAGTTATCTTTAAAACACTCAAGTCCCTTTATAAAAATCCTTCGTGCTTAATATAACTAGACTAGTTCTATTTCTTGCTTTGGACCTTTATTGTTATTGTGTGTTTGTGTTAGTGGAGGGGGACCAGTTTGGGGGCAAGGAAAGTGAGGAGATTGGGTCAACTCCGAACCTTATTTTGAGAGAGGGGAGTGTACTGACTCCACAGGTGAGAGAGAATGGTGTCCTCTGGAAAGAAACCAGGCTGATCCCAGGAACCTGAAGGTCAGCTGGGACCTGAGAAGGTGCTCTGGACCAGAGGCCAGGGAAGGGGGAAAAGCCTCTGGGATTTCCAGACATTCTCCCTCTGACTCTACTGACCTGAGAGCTACCAAGGAAGAGGGTCTTAGGTGAGTTTCTTCCATCAGTAGATAAAGATGTTTAGTATTTTATTTATTGCTCAGTATATTCATTGTTTTGCTTTTAAATTTCTGAAAGCTTATTCTCCTAAGTAGTTTTATATTCTTTTTAAAAAAATTTTATTGGGGAATTGGGAGAGGGGAACAGACAAGTTGCTGTCCTTTTATTCTTTTTTTTTTAGCTGAGCCATCCTGCTACTTGTTGGCAGCTCAGCAGCTGCTCAGCTCGGGCTGGACTCAAACCGCTGTTGCTCAGAGCTCAAACTCTTGAGCGAGCTCTTAACCAACTGAGCCACTCGGCTGGCCCTCAATATCCTTTTATTCTTCAGTCTAGTTGTGGAGGACGTCACTTCACTGGCCCATGTTGGTGTTATCATTGTGCTCTTCCCAGCTGAGGCAGTCACTTGCCGGCCATTGGACGGTCACTCACGGCAGCTCATGCTGTCTGCCAGCCACTCACGGTAGCTTACAGCAGCCCCACTGCAGCAGGGGCTGCAGCCTACACCGTCGCCAGCGACTCACTGCAGCCCAGCTCCAGGCCGAGCTGTTGTTCACCATCTTAGCTGTAGAGGGCACAGCATCACTGGCCCTCATGTAGGATCCAAACCGGGGCCCTGCTGCTCAGAGCTGGCATCCCAAGCTAACCCTTAACCAACGCGCCACTCAGCCGGCCCTAGTTTTTATATTCTTAGTATGATCATAGTGTGCTCAAAGAACCCCTCTTTGTTGTTGTTTTTTCTCCTCCATAGATGAGAGGTGGCTTGAAGATGGTCTCTATTTAAACTCCTACAACCATTCCTGAATTTAGTAGAATAAAAATGAGATTTGCCTAGGGAAAATGTAATGACAATTTCTAAGATTTTAAAGGTCATATTCATACCCTAATACTGTCTGATACAGTGCTAGAAGGGCAAGTAGTTCCTTAATTTAACTCTATAAATACTTTTGAGTCATAGTAAGCCTCAGGACTTCCTGGGCCTTCGCCACCTCTCTCTCTGTTCCGTGTCAGCCACCCACTCTCACGACACACCCTGAAACTAGATTTCAAGGAACTGCACCACCTCCTCAGTTCTTACCTTGGACATATTATTATCTGATTATAAACTCCTTAACAGATGGCTTTGCCTTCTATTTCAATGCTGAGGTTTTCATTTGGGAATTTCCTTTAATGAACTTATTTATAACTAATAACCTCTCTCACTTCTTCTACTCAGTCTGAGAAGTTTCCCATTTTAAAAAAAATCTTTATTGATATAATTCACATATCATATGATTCACCCATTTAAAGTATACAAATTCAGTGGTTTTTATTATATTCACAGAGTTGTGCAACCATCACCACAATCAATTTTTAAACATTTTCATCACCACAAAAGGAAACCTCTTAGCCATCACCCCCAAGTCCCCCATTGCCCTTCCCTAGGAAATCATTAATCTATTGATATTTTCTTTCTCTATAGATTTGCCTATTCTGGGCATTTCATATAAATTGGATCATATAGTATGTGGGCTTCTGTGACTGGCTTCTTTTAACATAATTGTTCATCAAGGTTCATCCACATTTTAGGATGTATCAGTACTTCATTCCTTTTTATGGTTGAATAATCCAATGTGTGAATATGCCTAATTTTTCAACTCATTAATCACTTGATGGCCACTTGGTTGTATTCACTTTTTGGCTATTATGAATAATGCTACTATGAATATGCATGTACAAGTTTTTGTGTAGCAATATATTTTCATTTCTCTTGGATATATACCTAGGAGTGGAATTGCTGGGTCATATGGTAACTCTATGTTTAACCATTTGAGGAACTGCCAGACTATTTTCCAAAGTAGCTATGCTATTTTACATTTCCACCAGCAGTGTATATAAGGGTTCCAAATGCTTCACATCTTTGTCAACACTTGTTATTATATGACTGTTTGATTATAGCCATCATAATGGGTATAAAATGGTATCTCATTGTAGGTTTTCTCTGATGGCTAATGATGTTTAGCATTTCTTGATGTGTATGTCGACCATTTATATACACGTATCTTCTTTTGAGAAATGTCTATTCAGATCTTTTTAAAAAATAGATTGTCTTTTTTTTGAGTTGTAGAATATTCTAGATATAAATCCAGTATCAGATATATATTTGCAAAAGTTTTTTCTCATTCTATGGGTTGTCAGATTTTTTAGTTTCTTGATTATGTCCTTTGAAATACAAAAGTGGTTGTTTTGGGTTTTTTTTAATTTTATGATATCCGATTTGTCTATTTTTTTCTTTTGTTTCTTGTGCTTTTGGTCTCATATCTAAGAAACTATTGCCTAATCCAAGGTTATGAAGATTTAACCTTTTGTTTTCTTCAAAAAATTTTATAGTTTTAGCTTTGACATTTAGGTTTTTGATCTTATTTCAGTTCATTTTTGTATATTGTGTGACATAGGATACAATTTCTTCCTTTTCTCTTTCTTTCTTTCTTTCTTTCTTTCTTTCTTTCTTTCTTTCTTTCTTTCTTTCTTTCTTTCCTTTTCTTTCTTTTTTTGTAGGCATGTCAGCACCAGTTATTGTGAAGACTTTTTTCTCCTATTGAATTGTCTTAAAAATCAATTGACTGTAAATGTGAGGGCTTATTTCTAGACTCTCAATTCTATTCCATTGACTTGTATGTCTAACCTTATGCCAGTGTCACACCATATTTATTAGCTTTCGCAGTTAGTTTTGAAATTGGAAAGTGTGAGTTCTCCAACTTCGTTCTTCATTTGTCAGATTGTTTTGGCTATTCTGGATACTTTGCAGTACCAAAAAAATTTTAAGATCAGGTTGTCAATTTCTACAAAGAAGGCAGCTGAGATTTGGACAGAATTGTATTGAATCTGTAGATCACTTTGGGGAGTATTACCATCTTGACAATATTAAGTCTTCCAATCCATGAACATGACATGCCTTTCCATTTGTTTACATCTTCTTTATTTTCTTTCAATAATGTTTTGTATTTTTCAGAGTATAAGATTTGTACTTCTTTTGTTAAATTATTTTTTGATGCTGTTGTAAATGGAATTGTTTCCTTCCTTCCTTCCTTGCTTCCTTCCTTCCTTTCTTTCTTCCTTTCTTTCTTTCTTCCTTCCTTCCTTCCTTCCTTCCTTCCTTCCTTCCTTCCTTCCTTCCTTCCTTCCTT
>NW_017731662.1:2110632-2143262 GCF_001890085.2 Hipposideros armiger | reverse complement strand
TCTTTTTCTTTCTTTCTTTCTTTCTTTCTTCCTTTCTTTCTTTCTTTCTTTCTTTCTTTCTTTCTTTCTTTCTTTCTTTCTTCCTTCCTTCCTTCCTTCCTTCCTTCCTTCCTTCCTTCCTTTCTTTCTTTCTTTCTTTCTTTCTTTCTTTCTTTCTTTCTTTCTTTCTTTCTTTCTTTCTTTCTTTCTTTCTTTCTTTCTGTGTGTTTTTCCAGGACCCATCAGCTCCAAGTCAAGCAGTTGTCTCAATCTAGTTGTGGAGGGCGCATCTCAGTGGTCCATGTGGGGATCAAACTGGCAACCTTGGCGTTACGAACACTGTACTCTAACCAACTAAGCTAACTGGCCCCCCAGAATTGTTTTCTTAATTTCATTTTTAGTGTGTTCATTGCAAGTGTATAGAAACACAATTGATTTTTGTATATTGATCTTATATCCTGTAACTTTGAAAAACTCATTTATTAGTTCTAATTAGTTTTTTAGTAAATTACTCAAAAATCTTTATGTATAAGATCACGTCATTTGCTATTAGAGATTCACCTTAAAAAATAAAAGAGAATTAAAATGTAGTTACAATATCAGGCACTGTGCTATATCCTTTGTTTATATTAACTCTGATCTAGAGTGGCAGGAAATTTGGAAGCTTTCCTAGCCTCCTCCACTGTTCCCCAAATACATAGTTTAGTTGGAATGTGCATAGACCTGACTCCATTCCATTTGAATGGCAAACAGATAAACCATTGAAAACTGACACAATTTCTTTTGTGGTGTAGTTTGGTTCAAACAGGACAGGCAATGCAGTCTATTGTTCCAGAAAGGACAAGAGCCACACCATGATAGGAGAAGGATTGTTTTCTCAGTATGAGATCAGATCCTATTTAGGCAATAGATAAGGCCAACACATAAATCACAGTTCTCCTTAATGGAAAATCTGGAGTTTAAAGCACTCTTATCCAGTCTTGCTCACAGCTTGACAATCCCTTTCTGTATTTTCAGAGGCCAGTGGTGACTGACAGGGGAGAGCCTTGATAAACATCTGGCTAGAGTCCCAAGGATTTGCATATGGTAGCAAATATGGGGTGGGATTAGGGCTGGCACAGCCTCTTAGGGCAGGGGTTGGAAAACTTTTGAGATGGAAGAGCTGCTAGGGGTCAGCAAACTGCAGCTGGCAAGCATGTGGTGGCTCTCAAGTAAAATTGAAAATGAGAATAAAACTATCATAGTTTCAGTTATAAAATTTTTAAAGGATATTATTCACATAATGGTGATTATGTAAAAATATATTTATGGCTCTTGAATAATTTTTAAATTGTTGTGAGGGACAGAATTGGGCCTTCCAGGGGTCAGCAAACTTTTGAGACGAAACATATCCAAAGAGCTGCATGTGGCTCACAAGCTGCAGTTTGCCAACCTCTGTCCTAGGGGATGAGATGGATTTTCCTGAAATGAATCTGTTCTCAGTTTAGAAGAGGCTGGAAGTGAAGACGGAGGTGAATAGCTGAACTCCTTCAAACCCCAACAGCCAGGAGGTAATTGGGGAGACCTCCACTGCCGAAATAAGGTTAATTTTTTTGATCTGTATTGTAATGGTAAAAGCCTGGCCACACTAAGTTACACTTATAACAAACCTACAAAGTGTTTATAAGTCCATTTTACCAGATGAAGAAACTCCAGCTCTTAGAGGTTACTTCATATTTAAGGTGAGGCAAAACTTCTTGAAATCACAGCCTATACTTCCCTTAACCACTTCACTGACATTGTTCTTGCCAAAGTCTCCAAAGGATATGTTTTAGTGAAGTCTATCACACACTCTTTAAATTTGGTCTGGCTGTTTAAACTTTTCACTTCTTAGAAGCTTCTGACACTGTTTACTATTCATTTATTCTAAAAGTTCCTTTTTCCACTGGCTTTCATTGAAGTGGATCACCGTGCTGCTCACCGTTTTGACCATGCCTGCTCTGTTTCCTTACTGATTCCTCACACTTTCATTGTTTATTTTTCCCAATATTCTGTTTTTGATCTTAATGGTAGATAATGTTCTTTGGCTCACTCATGTATTTTGATCCAGCCTCATTCGAATATGTGGAAGCCAGAAGCTAAACAAATACCTACCCCCAAACAAAACAACAACAAAACAAAACATTTTTCAGATGCCCTGGAGTTCTGGATGTAGTTTCAATTTTGCTAATCAGATAGATACATTCATGTGAGATTTAGATTTGGAGCTAATTTAAGAGCAGAGAGTCAGGGCATAGTGATTTTATTTATTTATTTATTTATTTATTATTATTTTTCTGCTAGTATAGATTTTAATGAATGTGATGTGGTTTGGGAGCAAATAACTGTAACAGTAATTCTGATGTGGCCAACAGTTTCCTGATTTTACAGATCTCTGATTATTTTAAAGGCTGCAGCTTCTTCAGCTGCCCAGGTCTGCAGTGAAGCTTTAGGAATTGTCTCTGAAAGCTTAGGATAGGGTCTTCTTCATTAGTCTTTCTAAGGAAGCCACTTAATACTCTGTAATAAATCCCTTTCCTCTGAAACTGATCCCAGTTTGTATATGCCTGGCAAATACTGACCAATACAACACTGGGTATTTTTTCAGTTTGCTTTTTTGTTTTATTTATTTATTATTATTGTTATTATTATTTTTTTTTTTAAGATTTTATTGGGGAGTTGGGGGAGGGGAACAGTGTTGGGGAATTGGGGAAGGGGAACAGCCAAGTTGGTGTCCTTCAATCTTAGTTGTGGAGGGCGCAGCAAGCTCAGCTCCAAGTCCAATCACACCGCTCAGCTTAAGGTGCTGTGTTCAATTAGTTGTGGGTGGGTGTAGCCACCATCCCATGCAGGAGTCAAACCAGCAGCCTTGTTGTTAAGAGCACACGCTCTATCCCCTGAGCCACCTAGGCAGCAGCTCAGCTCAAGGTGCTGAGTTCGGTCTTTAGTTGCGGGCGGGCGTAGCCCACCATCTCGAACAGGAAACCTTGTTGTTTGGAGCATGTGCTCTCGCCAGCTGAGCCATTCTGCCACCTGTTGGCAGCTCAGTGGCAGCCCAGCTCAGGCGCAGCATCACTGGCCCATGTGGGAATCGAACAGGTGACCCTGTTGCTCAGAGCTTGCACTCTTGAGCAAGCTCTTAACCAACTGAGCCACTCGGCCGGTCCCTGTTATTTTGTTTTAAATTCAATAGGCTGTCTATTGTCAATATCATTCAGTGTCATAGATTTCTCCTAATTTTATAGATGCAGACTAAGCAATTCTGTTAAGCTCCAGATTTGTATATCCAACTGCCTACTGGACATCTCTATCCAGATGTCAAGTGAAACCTCAAATTTGATGTATCCAAACTTGAACTAATATTTCCCCCAATACATTCTTGCTCCCTATCCAGATATGTAACTTAGAAAAACCCTGGAGTCATCCTATACTGCTTTGTTGTCCTCATGCTCAACTTTCCATCAGTACCAAGACCTACTGATTCTAATTTCTAAATATGCCTTGTATCCATCCTCTTGTCTCTATCCCCATTGCTCGTGCCTTAGTTATTGTCTGATTTACTAGTATAGTCTTTCTTTTTTTTCCATTCTCCTCTTTTATCTTCTAGGTTTTAAAATCAATATTGAAAATATTTGGCATGGGAGGGCAGTTTGTGCGCATTTTATGTTTTAACATGTCTGAAATTGGGATATGTCTTTGAACTGATGGTGTCTTCCATTAGCTATCAGCCAGGAAGTCATTCTAACATGGTGATTATTATCTGCTTGCCCAAAATTGATTATTCTTTAGTGTGATATGACTGGACAACTGCAACTCCCTGATGTTTTATTCAACAATTACTGAAAGACCATTTAAGGAAGGAATATGAGTCCTGGTTGTTATATAATGAATTTTTATTGATCCCTTCTGGTAAAATTAAGTAATGACAGTATCAAAGCTACAGAATGGGTGTCAGCAGTTTGGAAGAAAACCCAAAGAAAATATTAAAATATTAAGTGACTTACTCAGGAAGGCTAAGTAAGAACTCTTTTAATGGATGCTGTGTATTTCCAATACTCTAGATAGCACAGAGATATTATAAAAACTGTCTAGAAAAATATAGAGATCAACTACTTGGAGTCCCAGGAAACTCAGAAGAGTTGGACTCTGTGAGGAAGTTTTAGAAATACTACGGCTGATTTATTTTATTTACATTTCCTTTTTTTGCATATGTCCAAGAGTGAAATATGATAGGAATATCTACAGAAGCCCAAAATAGCTCTTTCAATCAATATAAAAAAATCTAAGCTTTAAAAGAGCATTTTGTCCTAATTTTTCAGTATTTTTTCAGCATTATTTCTTAAAAACAATAGTGCATCTTAGTATATTGAGCAGTTAAATATGGTAATTCTCTAAGTTTTGTGGTGTTTTTAAAAATAAAAATCAGATTTCTTTTAGGCACATACCTCCATTTCTGCTTCTTGGAGGCAATTACTTTCAAATCTTTTAGATGTTTCTTCTGGTATTAGTTTCTTTTTCTCTAAGTAGCATCCTTATACTGCTCTCTTCTGATTTTTTTCCCCCAGTTAGACCTATCTATTGAATTTTCATTATAGAAAATAAGTATTTCATGCTCTCTTACCACCTCTCACATCTTCCTCACTTTCCTTCTCCTCCCAATAAGGTTATATTATGATTTTTAGTTAGATCAGTATTCAACATTTACAATATTATGGTTGTGTTACCAGCATTTCCATCTGAACCATGTAGTATACTATTAATTCACTTCTTTTCTTGTACAATTTTTTGTTTTCCCTATAATTAATTATCTCCCTTACCTGTTGGTTTATTTTCTGTTTCTCTCGCTATTTCATTTTCAAACTATCTGGAAAACCTATATCTTTTCTCAGTACAGTAAAATGCTCAGATATTGTATTAATTTTATTTTGGGGCAAATGCTTCTTCAAATGTGATTTTTTTTGTTCCCACCTGGACTGAATGCCCTTTGGGCCTGTATCAACTGCCATCCTGAGATTTCCATTTACTATCACAATGTGGTTTCCCTCTCATCTCTCTTCTGTTAGATCTCATAATTCCTATGTCGCATGCCTTTCCCTTTCTTGGCTTACTTTTTTGTTTTGGTGGAGCACATGTTCCAGTAGCAATCTCAGAAAGAATGCTGGAGAAGTAAATGTTTTGAGACCTTGTATGTCTTAAAATATCTCCAGTCTCCTCTACTACTTGATTGGTATTTTATCTGAGTGTAGAATTCTAGATTAAAGTACATTTTCTTCCAGGTTTTGTGAACATTGTTCATTCATTGTCTTTTTGCTACTAGTTTCACAATAGAAGTCTGATGTCATCTTGAATCTAGACCCCTTGAATGCAATCATCCCCCCATCCTTACCCCAGGGGCTTTAGAGCTTCTCTTTATTCCTGAATTTTGAAGTTTTGTTATGTGCTGGGCCCTCAGTAGACTCTCATAATTGGAAGCTTATCTTTAAACCCTGGGAATTATTTCATTGATAGATTCCTTCCTTTGTTTTTTCTGTTCTCTTTCTCTGGAACTCTTGCAATTTGATTGTTGGATCGTCTAGATTCATCCTTTTTTGGTTTTGCCTTCTTTGACATTTCCTCAATTTCATCATTTAACTCTTCCACTGTTTTTTTTTAAATATTTATACACATATTTATCCTTTCTTGTGCTTTTTTTTAAAAAAAATTGGGGACTTGGGGGAGGGGAACAGTGTTGGGGAATTGAGGAGGGGGACCAGCCAAGTTGTTGTTCTTCAGTCTTAGTTGTGGAGTATGCCAGTCACCATCTGGCTGCCCATTGGCAGCTCGTGGCCCCTAAACTCAAGGTGCTGTGTTACAATCTTAGTTGTGGGTGGGTGTAGCCACCATCCCGTGTGGGATTCGAACCTGGCAGCCTTGTTGTTAAGAGCACACACTTTATCCACTGAGCCATCAGGCGGCAGTTTAGCTCAAGGTGCCGAGTTCAGTCTTAGTTGCAGTGGGCATAGCCACCATCCCATGTGGGAGTTGAACTGGCAGCCTTGCTGTTAAGTGTACATGTTCTATCCACTGAGCCATCCGGGTGGCAGTTCAGCTCAAGGTGCCGAGTTCAGTCTTAGTTGCAGATAGTCGTGTTGTTAGGAGCATGTGCTCTCACCAGCTGAGCTAGCCTGCCACCTGTTGGCAGTTCAGTGGCAGCTCAGCTCCAGCGCAGTGTCACTGGTTCATGTGGGAATCAAACTGGTGGCCCTGTTGCTCAGAGCTCACGCTCTTAAGCTAACTCTTGAGCCACTTGGCCGGCCCCTCTACTGAGTTTTATATTTCTAATACCACTCTTAAATTTCTTTTGTTCTCTGAAAGCCCCTCTTTATAGCCTTCCATTCATGTTTTTGAATGCATCATCTTTTCGAATTTTTCCTAAGGATATTAGTTATGATACTTAAAAATTATTTATTCTCAAATTGTGTTTCTTCCTAATTTGCTTTTTTCTTCTTCTTCTTCTATCTTTTACATTGGAGGCTTTCTTCAAATATTTGGTGATCCTTGGCTGTCTGCCCATATTTATGAGGAGGCACTAGAAGCTGATTTGAGGTTCTGTGTGTGGGGACTGGGCTTTTGGTGGAGGGCTTTGGTATAGGGTCAGCAGGCAGGACCCGGGCAGTTTTATTGTGGGACTCCTAACTATCTCACTATCTAGATCTGATCATGTTCACATTCCCCAGAGAGAAATCTCCCAACCAAATACAGCTTATGCCACTTCTTATTAAGCTTTTCCTGATCCCAGTGGACTTTTTCTTCACAGGTGGCACTCTGTATATCCTTTACCAATTTCTGATGCAACATCTATAAAACCTAGGTATTAGTGAATAGAACACATCATTAAACTGTTTTGTTTTGTTTTGTATTAGTATTTATATTCCTCTAAAAGAAAGTAGGTACTCGTCTTACTTATTACTGTGTCCCCATTTCCCTAACAAATGCATGGCACACATATATGCATAATATTCTGTATTATGTTGTGAAGTGGGTGAGATGGGATGGAAGTGGGATTTAAAAAGTAGGCCAAAAAGACCTTTTCTCTCAAAATGATTACATCTACCCATACCAAAAGGATTCTTAAAACTTAAGTTTTTGTCTGAAGTTAGCTTTGGCTTTTGCTTATATGTGGTAAAAAATTTAAAGACTGTCCTCAAGTATTTAGAAAGATAAGGTATCTCCAAATTGATAAACATTACCTTGTTTGAGATTTTTCAGTATTGATAGTTTTGTTTTCTTCATCTCTAATAGACTAGACATAGCAACTTGACTACTTGAGCTGTAACATTTTTAAAAAATGATAATGAAATGGTAGTATACTTTTGCACAGCAAATGCAGAAGGTTTTAAATATTTTTAAATGGTATCAAAGTATTTATCACTAATCACCTACATTCATGCCTTGTAATTTCCTCTCTTCTCTTGCTCTGCTCAGATAGTATTAAAAGAATGTAGCAAGCTGTATAGTCTATTATGAAACTGAGCACATTACAACATCAGAAAAATAAATACTACTCTCTTAATCATAGTAAAAGGTGTGTTTTTCCATGTGTAATTTTTTTAAACGTATGCTTATCTTTCTTCATCTTCTACCCAGTCCCACACCCTCCCCCCCAACATGACTACTAACTAAGTCAGAGATGAGTCCTCCTATTGCATCCTTCTCCACTGAATCAACACTTCCAGAGGCTATGACTAAGAAAAGCCACAGCTCATGGTTATACATGACTTTTGAAAATCCCGGTTAGCTTTTAGGACATAATTATAAGTACCCATGATTACAGAATGAGTAAGTTGTTACAAAAACAAGTCAGATTTCATCAATGATTGTCAACTTATTTATAATTGTCCACTTCTTTGGCCTTTTATTGTTGCTGTTGTTGGTACTGACTAATTACTTAGATATTCTGAGATCATGATGGTGCAAACAGAAAGTGTTTGGCCTTAGGTTTCTTAATGTCTCTTTGCTTTCCTGTTCCTGGCTCAAAATAATGGGAAATATGGAAAAGGAAAGATGTGATCTCTGAAAGGCAATGTAGCAGATACCATGTCTCTTAACATTATTTTGACCACTAATTATCATGGAGATCAATTAATCTTCAAGAAAGAGGGGCTTTTCCTCACTCCAAAATCATAACCATCTCTTGCAATAGTGTCACTGTGTATCTGTCATTGAACCACAAGTAGATTTTTAATTTCTCCCAGAAAGTGGTTTCATGAAAACAAAGCCAATATGTATTACTTTAAGTGCTTCAACTTAATTGACACTTGTGCCCATAAAGTTCACTCCACTTGACTACTGCCCACCCCACTCCAATAAACAAGGCAAGGTCACTGGTATACTGGCCACTCATGGAGATCATCAGTCTAGCAGAGATGATAGACAGATTTAGTGAATTTACCTATTTTATTTTCAATCACAGCAAAGTGTCTTGAAAACATCATCTTAAACTTTCTATTTTCAGTTCCCCATATTCCCTTCAGATTTCAACTCTTTACACTCTTGCTTATGCCTCTGACACTCAATTGAACCTCTCTCAAAAAAGCCATTTCTGATGTCTTAGTTGACAGATATAGCAGACTGTTTTCTGCCCTTTATGTTTCATGAATTTTTAAAAGCAATTGGTATAGTTGACAACCTACCCTTCTCTTAGACTTCTCTGTTGGTTTTCTTTCTGATGCTTTAGTTACTTTTAGCTTCTCTCTCCAATTTTCCAATTTATCTATCACTATTAGTTTTTTTTCTCCATAGCCTTTTACCATGATAAAATTTCTCCATATTCAAGGAAAATTCTCTCCCCTAAATTTGTAATCCCTCTTAGAGATCACCCTATAATTTTTTCACTTTGTTATTAAATCCCGACAAAGAATATAAAACATTCTCTGCACTTCTTTATCGCTCATTCACTTTACAGCTTGCTATATAATCAGGCGTATACATCAATCTAGTGAAATGGCTCTGGCAAAGTCATTAATGACTTTCTAACCCTTTACAATCCTCACCTTCTTTAACTTCTCACCTTATCACTTGTTTCTTAAAACTCTCTTTGTTGGCTTCCATGCATTGCTCTCGCTGGTTCTCTTCTTGCCTCCCCGGACATTCTTTTTCAGGCTCCCCCTGTTCCATTGTGAGCCCCTTAAACACTGATGTTTCCCATCATGTTGGCCCTCTTCTTCTCCTTCCTATACGCAATTCTACAGTAAGCTCTGCCTATTTCCTGGCTTTCACCTCCCTACACATGCTGATGACCAGTATGTAATCTGTAGAGGTCAGTTTCTTAATTTTTGTTTTCTGGGAGGCAGCCTTGCTTCTGACTATTGCCAGCTGCTCGGAGAGAGATATAGCAATGCCCCTCATAGCATCTCTCTTCATTTTGCAGAATTTACCTTGGGGGCCCTTTAATACTCTCCAAGACCATGGCACTTTATTTTATCTCCTCTCTTAACCCTCAAGCCCCCTCTCCCTTTGGAAACATAGCTCTGTTAGTTATATGGATTAAGCTTTGAAAACAGAATCTGAACTCTTCCAAGGCAAGAAAATATCAGACCTCCAATGTACACTGCTTAGTTCCTGGGGTAGGTGTTGGAGGCTGGGGAGGGGAAAATATCTTTCTCATTGGATGCTCTCCCACCACTTCAAATATGTCCAAAATGAATTTTACTACCTTTCCCATCACATTCTACCCTGTTTCTGCTTCTTTTCCTTTATTCCCAAGCTGGTAAATATTATCACCATCTTACCAGTTCCCAGGCCAGAATCTTGTGTGCCATCCTGTGTTCCTCACTCTTCCCACCTCCTTTGAACAGCCAATCCTATTGATTCCATTGTCTAAACGTCTCTTAGAACCACCCTCTGTGCATGGTCCTTGGTGTCATTACCTCTATCCAGGCCTTATTCATCCCCATTCCTGGCTGTTTCCTCCAGTGTTGCTCCCTCCAATCTGCCCTCCATACTGTTGTCAGAGGGATCAGTTAACTATAGGTCTGATTATATTTATCTCCTACTTAAAAATCTTTTTATGGTTAGCTTTCCATTGATATTATGAGACACTCAACCTTCTTAGTGTGCTGTGAAAAGCCTTTCATACTCCTTTTGGTCTTCTCTCTTGTCTCATCTCTTGCTATCTTCGGTACCTACCATATGCATCATTATCTCTAGACTATGTGTCTCCTGTATTGTTGTTTTCTCTGTCTGTAATACCTCTTCTTCCCTCCACCCTTCCCCACCAGTTGCCTCCATCAACATCTACTCATCAGAGAAATGCAAATTAAGACCAGAATGAAGATATCATGACATGTCTACAAGAATGGCTAAATTAAGAAGACTTACAATAGGAAATGTTGGTGAGGATGTGGAATCACTAAAACACAAATATGTTGCTAGTAAGAGAATAAATTGACTCAATCATTTTGGAAAACTGGTATCTATAAAAGCTAAGCATATTCAAAACCATTCAATAATCAATTCTTGTTAGAAATAGTTGGCTCCAACTTTACATTCTCATTGCATTTTATTATGGCATTTATCACACTTTATTGTACTTATTTATTTTTTATTAGTTTTTCCCACTAGACAGACAGATATTTCAGAAACAAGATCTGTCTTTTTATATCTATTCTGAGAGGCTTGTGCTGGTCTGGCACATAATGGATACTCAATAAATGCTTGCTGAATGAATTACATGTATACTTAAAGAAATAGAAATTAATTCTTGATGGCATTTCTAAGTCAAATTTATTAGTTTCTGAATTTGTATACTTTTTTCTGACGGAAGTGAAAACTGTATAGTTCTATGTGCTTCCCCTTTTGCATTAATTTTCAGAAAATTCTACAACTTAAAAAATCCTAGACTTTAAAATATCACCACCAACCCACCTTTCTATAAAAGGAGAAAATAACATTAAATGAAATCAGTATGTCACACCAAAATTGCCAGAGGAATAGTAGAGCTGTATCTTGAGCCATCTGGAGAAAGGTCAGCCTACATTAGTGACAGTTTAAAGAAGCATCAATGGCATAAAAATTATTTTATATTTATACCTGATGATGTTAGCTGGCTAAGAATAGACTGAAATATAAAATGAGGCACTGGCAATCAAACACAGTAAAGATCATCTAGGGAAACAAAGGGAAGAGGCTCTACCAGCTACTTGAAATGAGTCATCAAGTACAATGGAGTGATGGATTTAGCTCCAAATTTTTTGGAAACTAAGGCAAAAGAAAAGCAATTATGTAAATTGCATAGCTTTTGGTTTCTGATGAAAGACATGTAAATTCAAAAGCAAAATCAACCAGTTCATAAGTGACAGCCAGAATTTGAACTTATCTGCTTCCAGAGCTGGTTTTCCTCCCAACACTCCAGGTCACCTCTTCCTCCCACAGAGGGAGATACAGCCACACTAGTCACAGTACATCTAGTCTGGGGAGCAAGACTGTCTCCAGAATACCAAGGTTGGTTACACAAACTTCAGGTTGTATCAGTGACAAGGATCATATTATGAAAAACTTAATAGAATTTCATAAATGAAAAGTATATTAAGTTTACTTAAACTACCTCTATTTTGATGAAAGAGTGGAATCATAAAATTTATGATCTCTTGGAGCTCTGTAACATTTCTAAGGCTGAATTAAGGGTATGGATAAGAGGCCTTGTTTCATGAGTGCCCTGTGGAAGAACTCTCTCTCTCTCTCTGTGGTCAGTGCACCTGTAATCTAAAAAGAAGAAAGGAAAGGGAAAGAACAGTTTGACAGGAGGTGTGTTTTCTGATCCTGTTCTCCCTATGGAAAACTGTTTTCTACTCAGGTCACTGATGTTTTGTCCAGATTTGTCCTTTGCTTCCAGAAGGGTGCAATTAATAAGGCAGTTCAGACACTGAGCCAGGAGAATAGCTTCTTTCCACCTGCTTCCCCATTCCCCTTGCATAGCACCCTGCACCTGGTGGCAGCTAGAAGGTTTTTTGCTGCCACTTAAATATAAATACAGTGAGGAAAGGAAGTCAGTAAAGCACCCACAAGTTCTCTCCTGATATAAGAAATACATACGGATTTACTCCCAGGCAGGCACTACCAGATAAACGCACTAGACAACTTGTTTTCTACTTTACTGTCATCTGCATTCTCCTTCAGGTTCTAAAGCCCAAGTTATGCTTGAGAACAATGTCTGTATAATGTATCTGTGGCTTAGTGACATGGGGATGGAGTGGAGTGGAGAAGAATATACTCTCCTATATAATCCTGCTTTCCCACTGTTGAGAATCAAACAGAATTGTCTAGTTCAACTGAATTAAACTAATTCGCTAATGAATTAGATACAAGTGCTGTATTTAATTAGATACAAGTGCTGTATCTAATAACAAACTGAATTAAAAAAAATACTACCTGTGCAAAACATCATGCCAATTTTAGCTCCTACCCACCCTAAATGTATTGCATAGCATTGGAATTTTTATTTATTTATTTATTTATTTATTTATTTATTTATTTATTTCAGATTTTATTGGAGAATTGGGAAAGGGGAACAGTGTTGGGGAATTGAAGGGGAACAGACAAGTTGCTGTCCTTTTGTTCTTCAGTCTAGATGTGGAGGACGTCGCTTCACTGGCTCATGTTGGTATGATCATTGCTCTCTTCCTGGGTGAGGCAATCAGTTACCCGCCACTGGAAAGCTGCCCAGGGCGGCTCACGGCACCTCATGCCAGCTGCCAGCTGCCCATGCTGTCTGCCAGCCACTCACGGTAGCTCATGGCAGCCCACTGCAGCCCCACTGCAGCCCCACTGCAGCCTATGCCATCACCTGCAACTCATGGCAGCCCAGCTCTAGGTCGAGCTGTTGCTCACCATCTTAGCTGTAGAGGCTGCAGCGTCACTGGCTCTTATGTGGGATCCAAACTGTGGCCCTGCTGCTCAGAGCTGGTACTCCCAAGCCAACTCTTAACCAATGTGTCACACAGCCAGCCCAGCATTGGAATTTATGATTGATAATTCATCTGTAACAATCATATATAAAATACGATATTACATGTAATCTTTTAAAAAGCTAAGAAAACATGGCATCCATTAACCTCTACCAGCTCCCCCAAAATACTAGTAAAGGGAATTTTTAAAGACATAACCCCCCCCAAAAAAAACCCCCAAAAAAGACAAGGAGAATGAAAGAGAAGATAACTACAACAACATTTTGGGAGTGTAAAAGCAAATGGTGAAACCAGAGAAATCTAAAGACTAACAGTGAAGAAAGCCCAAGGGCAGCAATGTTTTGCTGCAGAACCTCAGAAAGATCCAGAAATTACATCTGAAAATGAATCAGATTGAAACTCCAAATGAGAATCAGCTAGGTCCCTAGATCCCTTTCTCATGCCTCATACCAGGCAACTATTCCTCTCCCAACCTGGCAGAAGACAGAAGGTGATTCTTTAAAGCAGGCACACCTGTGGGCAGAGCCCTGCTCTGAAAACAGGGTAATTCTATGCATAAAATGTACGGATTCCTCTCTCTATATAACCTGCCTTCCCCTACACAGCTCCAAGAAAATGTTGACAGAGAGTCTTATACACCCCAGGCAGGAATTTAAAGTATTCCTTTTCATGGGACCAATCAACCAAGAGAAACTCTAACAGACACTGATGGAGTGAAATTTCCCCCCAAAATAGCTGTCTCTACTAAATCAGTGAAGTTTAAAAGCCCTATTCAGTGCTTCATCTTTAAATATGTTTGAAATCCAAGGATCACCAGACAATTGAGGAAACCCTCTAACATGGAATGGAGTGTACAGAACTGAAGAGAGAAAGTTAAAAAGGAACTTAGAGGATACATGGACAAGGCCAGGAGAAGAAAACACTAAAAAGTTATTGTTAACACTTGAGAGGCAAGAGAAAATAGTGTATATATTAAAAACTCTTAGAAGTTAAGTATATGTTGGCAGAAGTGAAAAATATAATAAAAGAGAAGACAAAGATAGGGAAACCTTTCAGTACACAGAAAAATAATAGAGATAGAAAGAAAGGAGAAAATAGGTAAGAAAATTAGCCAAAGGAAAGGAGTTCCAGAAATAAAGAGCTAGGAAAACAGAAGGAAGAAAATTAACTTGGAAATAGTACCAAAAAATTCTCAGAAAGGAAGGATTTGAGTTCCCATACTAAGGATCTAGAGCAATGCATAAAAAAATCCAAGCAACCAATCAAACAAAAAAACCCCACAGTAAAACAATATTCTTTAATTTTTTTTAATTAAAGTTTATTGGGGTGACAATTGTTAGTAAAGTTACATAGGTTTCATGTGTACAACTCTGTAATACATCATCTATATATTACATTGTGTGTTCACCACCCAGTCAGTTTAATTTTCAGACCTCTGAGAGCAAAGTGAAGATGCTAAAATTTCCAGAAGATAAAACCAGTCCCATGTAAAGGTTCAGGTATCAGAATGGCATTAGGTTCCTCAACAGTAAAATTGGAAACTAGAAGAAAATGGAACAGTCTCCTTAAAATGCTAAAGGAAAGTATTTACCAACATAGATGCGTATTCCCAGTCAAACTGGGAATGAATTGTGAGATATATTAATAGGTACAAAGCTCTCAAAAATATGTAACTCACATGTATATTTTTTTCAAGAGACTACTGGAGGTTTTCCACTAAATGAGGGAGTAAACCAAGAAAGATGATGACATAGGACCCAGATATCCAAAGAGACACAACATAGGAAAGAGATGAAGAGAATTCCCAGGCTGGTGGTGAAGAGAGAATCCAGGATGACGGCAAAGAAGCAAGTCAAGAGACTCACTAATTCAGCTTGGCACAAGAGTATTGAAGAAGTTAGAGGGAAGTCTCTAAGAAGTAATGGTACTGACATTTTGCCAGACACATTTCACAGTTTTGAGAAAGTATTTATAGATCTCCTGCAAGTCCATATATGAATAAGAGATAGGTATACATAGAAACCAAAGAAATTTTAAAAAGCTATTAATAACTCCAGGGACAACAAAAAAATCAGTGAGTGAAGATATATTATCATGTTACTCTATAGGTTCAGCTGGAAATAATAGTCATATAGTCATATAAAGTAAATAGTGACAATTGACTTAAAAATAATTATTATACTAATGGGACTGGATATTGGAGCAGAAAGTATGTATGTGTGTGTGTGTGTGTGTGTGTGTGTGTGTGTGTATTGTAAGAGAGCTAAATACTCATCTTTTATTGGAAAAAATCAATAGATTACATTTAAAAAGAAAAAAGTCAAGAAATGGTATAAGCATACTATTCAGAAATATGGAGCTAACTACTTTAATAACAGCTATAAGTGAAAAAGTGATCTCTAACCTCAAAATTAATGTAAGCATTTAGTACATTTCTTAGGGAATGGAAATAGGGAAAGGAAGAGGTAGAATTTGAAGTTCTGATTGTTTTGTAAACATTTGTAGAATTATTTGAGTTTTAAAACTATGTACAACTAGAACTGATACAAAATAATTTAAAAATCAACCAAGAAGAAACTATAAAATTTGAGTATTGAAGAATCTCAGTGTTGGAAAAGATGTTAATAGATCATTTGTTCAGTGACTTTCAAACTTTTGTACTGCTATATTATCAGAGCCAGCCGATATCTCGAACAGTCCTGAGGGGGGGCATTAGGATTAAGAAAAGAGACGGAAGAGATAGAGTTACCGGGAGGACTCCAGTAAATACTGAAGCCCCGAGTTTATTTTCCAACATCCTTATATACATCCAGGGTACCTGCAAAACAAAAGGGATAAACATGCATTTACCTTATTCAAAAGTAGATCATTAACTTTCTGCAAGATACTTTAAAGGTCAGGGAGACTTTAGGGGGTAAGCCTCCCAGAACACTTCCTTCCATTAACCCAAATAGCTACAATCTTCTGTGTCTCTTTAGGAACTGGCCGAACTCACCACGTAGCTCAGTGTTAAGTAAACATCCTCCAGGTGCAAAAAGGAGCAAAACAAGATGCAAAACAATGCATCACTAAAGCCAGCCTGCACGGCTCCCAACACTATATACCAGTAGAATACATTTCACAACAACCTAGGACTCACACATGTACACACACACTCACCCTCTCTCTCCACTCACACAGCTAATATATATTTCATGAAACAATGCTTAGGCTCCCAATTAGTAATGTGCTGATACTTTTCTCTCCTTTTTTTCATTCTCTCTCTCGATTTTTTTAATTTGGGTTGTGACCCAATAATTGATTTTTTAATCTACAACTTGAAAAACACTGATCTAGTCCAACCATTTGATGTTTTGGACCCTGCCCTTACAGAAAACTTCCTGATTTTTACTCAGTATTGATCCTTTGTTCAATTGCTCCAATAGGACTCTTGAAGTGGTTCGGTGTTGGGCAGGGTCCAACGGGACCATGTCACATTGAACCAGACAATCTCCTTCAAATCCTTGGGGGCCAAGCCTAGAGGTTGGGGTATGTCTCCAGTGGAATAGCTTTCTGGGTCCTACAGTATATATACACTTTCATCAATACTCTTGCATATAGAAGGTGCTCAATAAATATTTACTGATTTAGCTTGACTTGTTGTAAAGGCCCACTAAAACCTCATTGTAAGCATTCATTTAGTCTCCTCCTTTCTTCTCTGGCTGTTTAAATATACCTAAATGGCTTACATTTGTGTTCCCATTTGACTTGGCAGAGGTTGCTCCATTGCGTCTTAAAGGGTTCAATACTTAGAACGGCACTGAAAGTCCTATCCTTTTTAAGGATTTTCATACTAGTACATCCTTGCTCATTGAAGTGCATTCAACTTCATTCACAGGGGATGGACTCTGGCAGACCAGCCAGAACGGCTTTTTGTTAAGCACACCCGAAGGATGCACATTTCAGACATCTTAATGGACCAGATCCTCACAAAAGAACGAAAAGCATTTGAAAACAGGAAACACAGAAGCTTGGAAGAATTTGGTCAAATGAAAATATAGGCTCCTGAAAATTCTACTCTGCCTTTAATTCTCACACTTCAAATATTACAAATGAAAGCTGAACCTTTAATGCTATAAAGGTTAGACCCTGCCTCTGATTGGAGAGTGGGTAAAGCTACAAAACAATTGAAGATTTATGGGAAATCTGTCTGGTGTGCATTGAACCTAGAATATCATCTTAGCTGACTTACTCTTTTGTCACCTATAAATTTTCTTGAAAGTTATGTAGAGGGAAACACTGATCACAACCATTTTTTTAAAAAACTAAGCAGACATTCATAAACACGTATTATAACGTCATCAACCATTCTAGTGGCTTTCTGTTTTTCCTTTTCAAGGTTGTGGAAATTGTACATATGAGGTCTGACAAGTTTGTGAACTTGTTGCAATGATATTGCTAACTTTTTTTTGTTATCAGAGGGATTATTCGTTATGAATTTGTACCAACTTGACAAACAGTTAACCAAGTTTACTATTGGAAGTGCTGAAAAGGCTGTGTGAAAAAGTTAAATCACCTGAACTTTTTGCCAACAATATGGCTCTTGTATCACGACAATGCACCAGCTCACACGGCACTGTCTGTGAGGGAGTTTTTAGCCAGTAAACAAATAACTATATTGGAACACCCTCCCAACTCACCTGATCTGGCCCCCAATGACTTTTTTCTTTACCTGAAGATAAAGGAAATATTGAAAGGAAGACATTTTGATGGCATTCAGGACATCAAGGGTAATACGGTGACAGCTCTGATGACTGTTCCAGGAAAAGTTTCAAAATTGCTTTGAAGGGTGGACTAGGTGCTGGAGTTGGTGCATAGCTTCCCAAGGGGAGTACTTCAAAGATGACCATAGTGATATTCAGCAGTAAAGTATGTAGCACTTTTTCTAGGATTAGTTCGCAAACTTAATTGTCTGACCTTGTATTTTGTATGTCTCCAAACAGAGCATCCATCAAAGAATAACATTTCTTTTCCTATGAACAATTTAAAATCCCTTACAAGAAAGCTTCATACAATCCTGAGTTTCCATGGAACATAGCACAAAAACTGCTGGTTTAGAGGAAAGCATATAGGAGACTTATTTTAAAACAAACAGGTTATAGCTATATGTCTGTGCCTATATTACATAAACTGAGCTACAACCAAAGAAAGATTCCTAAAGAGCATATAGAGGTCTGGGAAGTGGGAGTGAAAGATCGCTAGTGGATTGCTGCCATTGAAAACATGCATTTTATTAGAAGCTGAAGCATAATTTGTCTCTAATGAAATGTTTCTCCAAGTGTTATCTGTGGACCATTTTCGTCAGAATCACTTAAAGTGCTTGTTAAAATTGAAGGCTAACTGGTTCCGTCTTGGATTTACTGGATTAGAATATCTAGGGTGGGGTTCAGGAACATATGTTCAGCAAGTTTGTTAGGTGGTGCTGATGAACACTAAGAGAAAGAACACTGCTCTGATGATGGGACATACCTGCAGACTGGTCATTGTTCCAAATGCGGCCAGCATGTCTCATGCCTGATCACTGTTGTATAACAGGTGGACCGTGTAGCAGGAAAGTGCTGGTGGCACAGTAAGAAGTAGTGTCAGCCAGCTAAATGGGAGATCCAGGTGACCTGTCTTACGAAAAGCAGCATTTTATTTCCACAAGCCATTTAAGGTATTTCTGCTGGAGCTTCAGTGTGACATAGTTGGAGGGCATGAGAGGCCTGATTAGGTCCCACTGAGTGTTTCTGGCACCTGGTGGGACCTCAGCCAGAACAAGCAATTTGTCGTTGCTATCAATTGAAGTCTACCTCTGTAAGACTCCAGAAATCACATGAAATTCTGGTGTTCTTGCCTAAGAATCTACCTTTCATGCATACTGCCATGAACTGTAACTTCTGTAACTTCATGGGCCAGGCTGGGCTTTTTATCAAGGCTAAGACCCAGTCTGCTGTGGGGTGATGTCAGCCCCATAAACATGTTTAGACAATGCCAAGTAAAAGAAAGATGGTAGGAAACACACACACACACACACACACACACACACACACACACACACACAAAATTAAGAAAGAGACCAGTCATTTAGATTGTTTTAGGAGCTAAGTTTTAAAAATTTGAACATTTGAGTAATTACCCCCAAAAGTTTCCTTTTGTGTAGTTAATGAATTAGCAAATTCATTTATTCAACAAATATTTACTGAACACTTAAATACCAAGTACTGTGTTAGGAACTGAGATTCAAAGGAAATTGGACTTTATCCCTGTCCTCAAGACTTTTAGGAAAGAGAAACATGTAAGCAACTATAGAATAATGTGATAAGTGCTAAAATGCAGATATGGATAAAAAAAGTTACATAAAGATTAGTGCTAATAGTTTTAAAACAAAACAAGAAAGTTCCCTTTTTACTATAATTCTACCTATTTCAGGTGGGTAGTAATGCTTAATTTTCCCTTTAGCATTTAAAATACTGGGGGTGCCAAAAACATGTGTACACGTGACTTGTATTCATCTTCTGTTATCTGCATATATTGAGTATTACAATATTTTTTTTTTAAGCTGAGCCATCCTGCCACCTGTTGGCAGCTCAGCGGCTACTCAGCTCGGGCTGGGCATCAAACTGCTGTTGCTCAGAGCTCAAACTCTTGAGCGAGCTCTTAACCAACTGAGCCACTCAGCCGGCCCTTTGAGTATTACAATTTTAATACAGTTTTTTCCTTTCTTAAAATGTGTATACATTTTTTGATATCCTCTGTATATTAAAGAACAACCTCTATGCATTAGTCTTCAGATTGTTCACTGCAGACACCAGACTTCAAGGTTGGACAGGAGACATCGACTCACTATTATTGATGTGACCCTGCAGTGGAGTTTCTGGTTTTCAAATTTGGGCCTGGGAGTCTTTAGTGATTTACAAAGATCCTGAGAGAATTCAGGGAAATGATGTCCTGTGGATTTAATCATGTAATATGGTAATACCTTTTCTAACATTAATCATTTACTTAATTTATTCCTCGTTGGTATCCTATTAAGAGAATATTTTCTTCAGTCTGTCCTAGCTTTCTAAGGTATCCATGGCCCATAGGGACTTTTGCCTCATAAATAGAGTCCAATAGTTTTGTGAACTAAGCAAATAAATAATAACAGAAGACCAGTTTTAAGAAGATAGAGTAAAAAAAGTGAATTGCTAGACATCATTATGACAGTTGTGTCTATTGGAGAGTGTAAAAGTGTTCTCTATTATTATCTCTGACTCTATACTTGTTCCTAAAAGTACCTAAATTCCCTCAAAGTACCAAAATAACTTTAATTCTCTGAAGCTACCCAGGAGTTCATAAATAGTGAAGTGGGGCCAAATAGTACCACCAGTATTAAGGCCATAAGCTTCGATTTGATAACCTTGAGATTTCAGAATCCAAGGATTGCAAACCCAAACATGTCACTGAGGACACACAGATTACAAAACCAGCTCAGCTCCAGCCCTTCTGATCATGTTGAATAAGGACTCAGTAAGGACAGAAGTAACAATTTTTCAAGAACAGCCAGATGTCCACAATTTTTAAAACTTTTATGGTTATTAAAATTCTGTGCAATTTCAAATGAAGCATTTCTGTGGATTTGCAACCCTTGACACTGGCTAGAGTCCTGGTTTGTTTGTTTTTGTTGGTTTTTTAAGCTGAGCCATCCTGCTGCCTATTGGCAGCTCAGTGGCTGCTCAGCTCGGGCCAGGAATTGAACCGCTATTGCTCAGAGCTGAAACTCTTGAGTGAGCTCTTAAGCAACTGAGCCACTCGGCCGGCCCTAGAGTCCTGTTTTGAAACACAAATTTATCTCATAGAAAATGTTCTTGGGAGAGACTATGTCCTTTTATTGAAGACCAATCTTATTGCTCAAAGTTAAGAGGGTTTTCTGATTGTTTTTTTCTTGGTTTTCATGGTATGTTACTTTAATGAATGTGGTACACCATCCGACTCAGAGGATGGCACTGTGCTGACTAAAAGATAGCACCCTGGGCCGGCGAGTGGCGTGTTGGTTCAGAACTGGCTTGGGATGCCAGAGGGCCCCGGTTCAGATCCCACATATGAGGGCCAGTGACACTGCCCTCTACAGCTAAGATGCTGAACAACAGCTCAACCTGGAGCTGGGCTGCTGTGGGTCGCAGGCGACGGTGTAGGCTGCAGTCCCCTGCTGCAGTGGGCTGCCATAAGCTACCATGTGTAGCCAGCAGCCAGCGTGAGCGGCCAGCAGCCGGAGTGAGCGGCCGTCCAGAGGCCGGCGACTGATCTGCCTCACCCAGGAAGAGCGCAATGATGGTGCCAACTTGGGCCAGTGAAGCAAACAACTTCCACAACTAGACTGAAGAACAAAACAACAGCAACTTGTCTGTTCCCCTTCCTCTGACTCCCCAGCGCTGTTCCCCTCCCCGAAATCCCCAATAAAATCTTTAAAAAAAAAAAAGATAGCACCCTTTCCTTCTCCCTGATTTTATATTAAGACAGAAATTGATAGACTACATAAATGTAGTTTCAGGTGAATGAAAGTCTCAGCATTATTACAAAGTAAAATTAAACCTAAAATTATAATATAAAATCCCAGTAATAATAGTTAATCACAAAGATGGCAATGCTGTTGGTCAAGATGACATTCCTGAAAGTTAAATAAAGGCCCTGGCTTGACTCTGGTATGCCTCGTAGTTACACAACATTTTATGTGGTTCTATACAGAATTCCGTTCTGCTCCAAGTTCTGTCTGAACATTAATAGCCTCTGTTGCAACAAAAATTCACGCATTTGTATAGACATGTGTGGCATCTCGGTAGATAGAAGCAAAAATGTCATGAATCTAAATTCGACCTCATCTCAGTCCTTGCTCCCGAGCCACCCTGTTTTACACTGAACCACGGACGTGTGTACTAGATCCTCACACGCAGGACCTCAAGATGCCCTTCGGAAGCCTGAAGCCCTGACAAGGTGCGGCATGCCTTCTCTCATCTGCTGCTCTCTATAAACTAAAATAACAATAATGCTAAATTCCTATTTAGGAATTTGTTAGGAAACCTAACAAAAATCGGATTTTTTCCCCCCATGAAGACTACTTTGATGCTTTTTTGGGAGATCTAAATGCCAGATTTCTTTCACATTATACATTCCTGTATAAACATTACCTCACATATACTGGTGTTGTAGAAGTAGAGATATAAAGATAAATAAGAAAATATCTATCTTTCAGACATTTACAGTTTCCAGGAACTCAGCGACTGTGCAAGATATTTTTCCATTTTTGGAAGACTTGAACTGTTAGAAAGTTTGCTTTATTTACATAGTCATAGTAATGGAAATGCCAGAAACAGATTTAGCTAAATATGTCATATAAATACATTTAGGAGGTAGAACAAAGGAAACACCTCATCTTCCATAGTAAGAAATACATAAATAATATTTAAATGAAGAATCAAGAAAAAGCAGTATGAACATGTGACTTAGAAACATGGACAGAGAAATGCCAGAAGATTTAGAAATGGTTCCTTCTAGGAAATGAAAATTGAAGAGAAAAGGTAGGGTGGAGACTGCTATTTTTCTGTGTGTCTTATATAACAATGAGTTTTAAAACTATGTAAGTAAACCTTTCGATTAAAACTGCATTGAAAGTGAAATAAAGTAAATTGAGTGCACAGAGAAAGCAGAGATGGGACATGGCGATCAAAGGACTTTGGGTTCCTCACAGCGCTCAGCTCTGCTTCTGGTCTTTTTCTGAGGCCCAGAGGCACCTCACTGGATTCTCAGGGATATGGGACCACCCTTCCAATATCTTCTTCCCGTTTAATCAAAACCAAGTGAGTTTCGGTTACTCGTAAGCAGGGGCTTTATAATATTCATATTCCAACAGTGACATATGACCGAAGGGCAACCAAGTACTATAATAATGGAAGTTTGAAAAAGTATTTTTTTCTAAAATCTGGTTCTTAAAAATGAGCACTCACACTTTAAATTCTTAATTGCCACCTCAAATGCTGGTATTTGTGAACAGAAGAAAATTAGAAAGCATTATAGAGCAGGAACCGGTAAACTTTTTCTGTGAAGGGCTGGACAGTAACAGCGTTAGGCTTTGCAGGCCGTACGACCCTTTGCCACTGCTCAGCTCTGTCTCTGCAGTGAGAAAGCAGACACAGACAATACAGAGGAGTGCGGCTGTCTGATGTTTGCCCAGAGAAGGGGGTGCTAATTATAAAATGGCTTCATGGCTAGTTGCTTCCCGGTTTAGTCCCTCAGAGAACATGCAAATATTAAAATGTTTGCAAGTCCTTAATAACATCTTACAGGAGATTTCTATTCTCTAGGCAAAATGTCCTAAGCCATCTGTCCATTCTTTCCATGACCCAGTGTCTCATCACTTCATCTTCCTGATCGTTCTCCCGGGGAACAGGCTCCTGTGCGCCAATGTCCGAGAACTGTGCAGTGCTCCAGGAATGGTCTAAGGAGTGCAGGGTGGTTATAGCAGGTTATAGGATCACATAGGGTCTTGGGCAGCAAATGCCTACCATGGACTCGTGTTCAGCTTGCTACCAACTGAACCTCCTTGGTCCTTTAAACTTGTGCTGCTCTTAAGATATAGCTTTTTTATGTTATACTTCTATAGTTGAATTGTTGGACCCCAGGTCTACGTGGTCTAGACTTTATATTTGTTTCTATGAAATTACATATTTTTGAATTGGTTCATTGTTTCAGGTAGTCCTAAAGGTGGTATTAACTGTATCATATTTCTCCATGGGATCCATAAGTTTGATTAGCCCACCACCCATCATCTTATCTAAATCACAGAAAATGATAAAACGTTGAAAATGGCGTCCAGAGCATAGGAAATTGCTTCTCCACAACCTAGACAGAAACCTATCATTTAAAGCAAGGTGTATGCTTATATAAGTGCAATAATAAGAAACTGACCTTTGAAGAAAATATCACCTCTATAGATCTACCTTCTGAATTTCAGTGAAAATATTAACTTTTATAATATATACAATGATATGTAATAATAGAGTTAGTATTTTAATAACATACTAGACCAACATATTTCCTTTTAAATCTTTACCACCAAAAGACCATAATAAATAACTAATTGTGAGAGTTCACGAAGGGACAGACAATTCAAATAACAGTAAATATAAGTTAAGAAATATAAAATAAAATGTTCATTCTCATTAGTAATATAAGAAATACAAATTAATTAGATAATTAATAATTAGAGATAGGTAAAAACTTAAAATATATAAAACACCTCATGCTAGAAAGGTTGGGGTGAAACCTTTCTCATATATGAATACTCATATATTGCTGGAAGTATTGTAATGTGGTATAATCTTTTTAGAAATTGATATAGAAATATGTATTAAGAGGTCTAAATTTTTTCCTTGCTTCTTGTCCCAGGAAATTTATCCAGGGGAAGTAATAAAAAGCAGAAGAGGATGTTGAAGAGGTGCATTTGAACATTGTTTATAATCCTGAAAAACTAAAAACAATGTGTTAGCTTCTAAATATTTCACAAATACTATATGTGAACATCCTGATGAAAGAAATATTACATTACGAAGAACTGGAAGTATTCAATATTAAAATTGTGTAAAAATATGGAGAAATGTTTATATGTTAAGTGAAAAAAACTGTATGACAACATAAAATTGGACAAAACTAAGGAAACATGAAAATAGGTACGAGGTGTGATCAAAAGATATGGTGAATGTTTAAATTTAAAAAATGTATTACAGTAAGAGACACATGGCCATTAATCCTCCTCAAAATTCCCCCTCAATTCGAACACACTTATCCCATCTTTCTTGCCACTTTCTGAAGTACTTCTGGAAGTCCTCTTTTGTGAGTGTCTTTACTTCATCCTCCATCATGACAATGCTCCGTGTCACACATCGCTTCTGGAATGGCAATTTCTGTCAAATAAAAACATTATGGTGTCCTTATCCACTTTATTCACTGGATCTGGCACTGTGTGACTTCTGGCTCTTCCCCAAAGTCAAAATGACCATGAAAGGAAAACATTTTGAATCAATGCAGACCATTGAGGCAGCTACAAGGGGGCAACTAAAGACACTCACGAAAGAGGACTTCCACAACTGTTTCAGAAAGTGGCAAGAACGATGGGATAAGTGTGTTCAAAAGGCAGGAGAGGTGTGTGGAATGGAGAGATTGTCAGGCAAATTAATGGCAATGTGTCTTTTACTGTAATAAAATTTTTTTAATTTAAATATTCACTGTATTATTTGATCACACCTCATATTTGAATATTGATGTTATGGAGTGAATATTTTATTTTAATAGTTTAAATCAATGTTACAGTAATATTGTTTTCAAAATAAATGCATTTTATATTAACATTTACTACTATATAAAATACATTCTACTGTTTGATTAGTTAGAAAAATCATTGCTGAGGGCAATGCAGTAAAAGCTGGAAAACAGGCTGAGAGAAGATCCTTGATCTTTTTCACCTGTACAGAAAGGAAGAGTCATTGAGCTACAGCGTAGCTACTAGACAAAAAGTGGGAGATGGTTGAGACATGGAAATGATTTCCTGGCCACAATTTGGGGAAAACATTTCTAGTAAATCTAGCTACAGATCTTCAAAAATAAGAATTAAGAATTTTAAATTGAAATGTTTTCCAAATGACATAACCCTGTGGTGTTTTTGGTCTTCTCCAACGTATTTTCCAAATTAATCATGTGTTTCTTGAAATACTGATTACTTATTATGAGTTTCTACCTGAATGTGGGGGAATTTCTCAAGAGGATAATTTCCACATATTTTGAAATCTAAGACAGTTTTGGCAAGATTTCTAACATGGGTAGTCAGTGGAGGAAGCTGGGGTAGGGGACATCCTTGGAGGGATGAAGTGCATCTGGGGGTCTGTATCAGTTAGGGTGTGTTCAGCTTCAAGTAATAGTTGTTTAAGTCATAAAGCATTTTTTGATTTTTTAACTAGATGCGTGGAGGTGTGAAACCTCGGAGTTGATTTGATGATTCAACAATGCCATTGAAGATCTAGAATCTTTCTAGCCCTCCCCACCATCCTCAGCTTGAATTTCATCCCTAAGATTTTGCCTCACAGTTGCAAGAGGGCTACAAAAGTTTCATGGAGTCCCACTCCAAGGTATAAATCAGAAAGGAAATGTAGTGTATCACATCCTTCAGATGTTGGGTTGAGTTGAATAAAATGTTGGTTATAATAGTAAAATTGTAAACATAAGCCTCACAGCAAAGTCTTCTGTGGACCTCCCTCCATGTGCATGGCTGATAAATAGCTCCTCTACTAGAGTGAGTTTGGCTAAGCAGGGACAAGTTTCTGTGTGGTAGGGTTTGGAGGGAAGAGGCTAAGAGAAGGGTAAGTGGTTGTTCTTTTTTGTAGGAGGAGTTCACCACTGAGTGGCAGGCAAGCACTCAGTGCCTAAGGCAGTATTGACTTGTGCTTACACCCTAAGGTTCTACTGGGATCTAAGCTAACTTCTCACTTTCTTTCTTTTTTTCTAACACACCAAGTTTCATTCCTGGATTTTCCACTGATTGGGTGCCCAGGGGGATGTGGTGACCATTGCTGTGGGAGCCCTTGCCCCTGTTGGGGGACATTCTGTGTTCACCCAGGCTGGCATCTTCCACTCTGGAATGAAAGGGGGCCCTGACCACAGACCCTGTGCCACTGCCTCAGCTGCATGGGCTTGGTTTCCCAACTGGGTGAGAACCACTGGTCCATAATGCTTTACTTTCTATGTCTTCTCATCTTTTAAAAGTAGTTTATTTTCTATCCCTTTTGTTCAAAGAATTTTAGAGCTTGATGCTATCTTAATGCCTTATCTAGTTTATTCAGATTACTCAATGCTAAAATTAGAACAAATGAGAATGCAAATGGTGAAGTTATAAATATAGCCAAAAAAGAATCGATAATCTTTAACATTAAAAGATGCTTCAAAATAATTGAGTGTGTTTCTTATGAGCTAGGAGAAAGAGTACCAAAAAGAATACTGGTCTTGGGACTGGCCAAGTGGAACGTTGGTTAAGAGCTGGCTTGGGATGCCAGCTCTGAGCAGCAGGGCCCCCGGTTCAGATCCCACATGAGGGCCAGTGACACTGCTCTCTACAGCTAAGATGGTGAACAACAGCTTGATCTGGAGCTGGGCTTCTGTGAGTCACCGGCAATGGCGTAGGCTGCAGCCCCTGTTGCAGTGGGCTGCCATAAGCTACTGTGTGTGGTCGGCAGCCACCGTGAGCGGGCGGCAGCCGGTATGAGCTGCCAAGAGCCGCCGTGAGCGGCTGTCTAGTGGCCGGTGACCGATCTGCCTCAGCCAGGAAGAGTGCAATGATACCAACATGGGCCAGTGAAACAATGTCCACCACAACTAGATTGAAGAACAAAAGGACAGCAACTTGTCTGTTCCCCTTCCCCAATTCCCCAGCGCTGTTCTCCTCCCCCAAATCCCCAATGAAATGTTTTAAAAAAAAATACTGGTCTTTTGCAGAGGAGTTTTTGTATAGCAGAGGACAACCTGGAGAGAGCTTGGTGGACTTTATCAAAGGCTGGCACTGGTTGTTTTTCTGTGGTTTTTTTTTTCTTTTTTTTTTGGCACTTTTTTTTGTTGTCGTTTTGGTTTTTTTGGATGTTTTGGGGTTTTTTTGGTTGCTTGTTTTGGTTGTTTTAGTTTTTTTCTATTTCATTATTATCATTTTTAGTTTTAAATATAGTCATATATATAGGTGTATATATGTGGATATATATGTCCATATATATGGGTGTGTAGACATATATATAAAATATATATATTTTTTTCTTTTTCTTTCCTTATTTTTTTCTGCCCTCTGTCTCTCCCTTCTTTTCTTCTTTCTTTTACTGCTCTACTTTTCCTCCTTCTTTCCATTTTTTTGCAATTTTTTTTGGGGGGGTGTTACTATTTTGTTTCTCATGTTTATTCCATTTTTATTTTATTATATTTTATTTTATTTGTTTTTTGTTCTTTGTTTTTTTTGTTGTTTTGTTTTTGTTTGTTTTCTTCTTTTGTACATTTGATATTTCTGTACATGTTGAGTGTAGGTTGTTGGTTGTTTTTTACATCTGAGAGTATCTCGTTTACTTTGGTGGCTGTTGTGGTTGTGTTTGTTGATCTGTTTTGCTCTAAAATCGATCTGTAGCAGGACCCAGCCAAAGAGGCATAAGAATCATCACACCCAGAGGCCAACTTTAGATAAAACCGGAGCATTATGTGGTTTGACCTACAAGAGTCACACCCAAAGGGAAATTGCTACAGGCACAAGAGCCCATAGGGGCCAAGCCTCATCAGAGGGGTCAACTCTCACACAGCAGCTCATGAACTGTGGACACAGCTAATCCTCACAGCTAGTCAGCCTGGGAGCCAATCCCACTTACTGACAAGCCAAAAGCAATCAAAGCTCAACTTCAACAGGAGAAAACACAACACAAGGAACACCCCTGGTACACATGCACAGGAGAAAAGGGAGACTGAGTAATTCAAATATAAAGAACACATACCACATAAATCCACTCAGAAAGACTGAGAGACCTAGGGGATCTATCTATTACATCGAAGCAAGCACAAAGAATAATCCAGAATGGGGAAACAAAGAAACACATCCCAAATAAAAGAACAGAAGAAACCTCCTGAATCAGTAGAACTAGAGGAAATAGAGGTAAACAACCTATCAGAGTCAGAGTTCAGAACACTGATTATTAGAATGTTCAAGGAAATTAATGAGAATTAAAGAAAGATAGAGAAATCATGAAAAACAATCAGCTAGAACTAAAGAATACAATTACTGAATTAAATAACAAACTAGATGGAATTACTAGCAGATTGGATGAAGCAGAGGATCTAATTAGTGACTTAGAAGACAAGATAGCAGAGATCATCCAAGTGAAACAACAAAAAGAAAAAAGACTATAAAACATTGAAAATAGTTTAAGAGAGCTGGGCGACAACATCAAGCACAACAATATGTGCATGATAGGAATACCAGAAGGAGAATAGAGGGAGCAAGGGATTGAGAACATATTTAAAGTAATAATGTCTGAAAACTTCCCTAACCTGGCAAAGGAAATTGACATACAAGCACAGGAAGTGCAAAGAGTTCCAACCAAGACTATCCCAAACAGGCCCACACCAAGACACATTATAGTGAAAATGGCAAGGGTCAAAGACAAAGACAGAGCCTAAAAGCAGCAAAGGAGAGGCAGCAAGTTACTTACAAGAGCACCCCCATAAGAAAGAATATCAGCCAACTTTTCTACAGAAACTTGGCAGGCCAGAAGGGGGTGGCAGGAGGTTTTCAAAGTGAAGAAAAACAAAGTCCTACAACCTAGATTGCTTTATCCAGCAAGGTTATCATTTAAAATTGAAGGAGAGATAAAGAGCTTCCCAGAAAAGAATAAGCTAAAGGAATTCATTACCACTAACCCAGCATTGCAGGAAATGTTAAAAGAGCTTCTTTAAGCAGAGGAAAGAGAAAAACAACCTAACTAATGAAGACCAAGAACACAAATAACAAAATGGCAATAACCACACACCTATCTATAATCACATTAAATGTAAATGGATTAAATGCTCCAATCAAAAGACATAGGGTGACTGACTGGATAAGAAAGCAAGATCCTTGCATATGCTGTATACAAGAAACTCACCTCAGATCAAAAGACACATACAGGCTGAAAGTAAAGGGATGGAGTAAAATATGCAAATGGAACTGAGAGAAAAGCTGGAGTAGAGATACTTATATCAGATAAAATTGACTTTAAATTGAAGAATATAATAAAGGACAAAGAAGGGCACTTCATAATAATAAAGGGATCAATCCAACAAGAGGATATAACCCTAGTAAACATCTATGCACCTAACATATGAGCCCCTAAATATATAAAACAGATATTGACAGACATAAAGATGGAGATCAACAGCAACACTATCATAGTAGAAGACTTTAACACCCCGCTGTCACCAATGGACAGATCACCCAGACAGATAATCAATGTGGAAACAGCAACCTTAAATGACACAGACCAGCTGGATTTAACTGATATTTTCAGAGCATTTCACCCCAAAGCAACAGAATATACATTCTTCTCAAGTGCACATGGAACATTTTCCAAGATAGACCACATGTTAGGCCACAAAACAAGCCTCAATAAATTTAAGAAGATTGAAATCATATCAAGCGTCTTCTTTGACCACAATGCTATGAAACTAAAAATCAAATACAAGAAGAAATCCAGATAGCACATAAATGCATGTAAGCTGAATAACATGCTACTAAACAGCAAGTGGGTCAAAATGAGATCAAGGAGAAAATCAAAAGTACCTTGAGACCAACAAAAATAAAAACACCATGACCCAAAATCTCTGGGATGAATCGAAAGCAGTCCTAAGAGGGAAGTTCATAGCAGTGCAGACTTACCTAAAGAAGCAAGAAAAATCCAAATCAACAGGTTATCCTTACACCTCAGGGAACTGGAAAAAGAACAGCAAAATAAGTCCAAAGGGGGTACAAAGAAGGAGATAATAAAGACCAGAATGGAAATCAATGAAATAGAGACCAGAAAAACAATACAAAAGATCAATGAAACCAAGAGCTGATTTTTTTCAGGAGATAAACAAAGTTGACAAACCTCTAGCTAGACTCATCAAAGAGAGAGAGCGAGAGAGAGAGAGAGAGAGAGAGAGAGAGAGAGAGAGAGAATACTCAAATTAGTAAAATCAAGAATGAAATAGGTGAAATGACAACAGACACCACAGAAATACAAAACATTTAAAGAAATTACCATGAGCAACTATATGCCAACAAATTTGACAATCTGGAAGAAATGGATAATTTTATAGAAGCATACAAGCTTCCAGAGCTAATTCAAGAAGAAACAGAAAATCTGAATAGACTGATTACTACCAAGGAAATTGAATCAGTAATCAACAAGCTCCCAACAAACAAAAGCCCTGGACCAGATGGCTTCACAAGTGAATTTTACCAAACACTCAAAAAAGAATTATCACCTACTCTTCTCAAACTAGTTAAAAAATTCCAGAAGGAGGGAATGCTCCCAAACTCTTTCTATGAAGCCACTATCACCCTGATTTAAAAACCAGACAAAGACAGTACAAAAAAGGAAAACTACAGGCTGATATCCCTGATGAACATAGATGCAAAAACCCTCAACAAAATATTAGCAAACAGAATTCAGCAATATATTAAGATCATACACCATGATCAAGTGGGTTTCATCCCTAGTACGCAAGGTTGGTTCAATATCCGCAAATCAATTAATGTGATACACCACATCAACAAAATTAAAAATAAAAATCATATGGTCATATCATTAGACGCAGAAAAAGCATTTGACAAAATACAGCAGCCATTTATGATAAAAACTCTTAGCAAAGTGGGAATAGAGGGATCGTATCTCAACATAACAAAAGTCATGTGTGATAAACCCACAGCTAACATCATACTCAATGGGGAAAAGCTGAAACCATTGCCCTTAAGAACAGGAACAAGACAAGACTGTCCACTTTCTCCGCTTTTATTCAACACAGTTCTGGAAGTTCTAGCCACAGCAATCAGACAAGAAAAAGAAATAAAAGGCATCCAAATCAGTAAGGAGCAAGCACATATGTCATTATATGCAAATGATGTGACACTATATAGAGAGAACCCCAAAAACTCCATCAAAAACTATTGGAACTGATAGACGAATTCAATAAGGTAGCAGGAGACAAAATCAATATTCAGAAATGAGTTTCATTTGTATATATCAATAATAAACTATCAGAAGGAGAAATTAAGAAAACAGTCCCATCTACAATTGCTTCAAGACCTATAAAATATTAGGAATAAATTTAACCAAAGAAATATAAGACCTGTACTCAGAAAATTATGACACTGAAGAGAGAAATTAAAGAAGATACAAATAAATGGAAACACCTACCATGCCCATGGATAGGAAGAATTAATATAGTTAAAATGTCCATACTGCCTAAAGCAATATGTAGATTCAGTGCAATTCCTATCAAACAACCAAGGGCATTTTTCACAGAAATAGAAAATATAATCCTAAAATTTATATGGAACTATAAAAGACCCCGAATAGCCACAGCAATCCTGAGAAATAAGAACAAAGTTGGGGTATCATGCTACCAGACATCAAAACATAATACAAGGCAACAATAATCAAAACAGTATGGTACTGGCATAAAAACGGACACATAGATCAACAGAACAGAATAGAAAGCCCAGAAATAAATCCATGCATATACGGACAGTTAGTCTATGACAATGGAAGCAAGGATTTACACTGGGGTAAAGATAGTCTATTTAACAAATGGTGCTGGGAAAATTAGACTGACACATGCAAAAAAATGAACCCGGACCACCTCCTTACACCATGTACAAGAACAAATTCAAAATGGATTAAAGACCTAAGTGTAAGACCTGAAATCATAAAACTCCTAGAAGAAAATATAGGGTCTAAATTTGCAGACATTACTCTGAGCAATATTTTTATTAATACATCCCCACGGGCAAGGGAAGTAAAAGAAAAAATGAACATATGGGACTACATCAAACTTAAAAGTTTTTTCACAACAAAAAAAACCATCAATAAAACAAAAAGGAAGGCT
>NW_017731662.1:2105475-2110072 GCF_001890085.2 Hipposideros armiger | reverse complement strand
ACACAATGGAGTATTACTCAGCTATAAAGAAGAAGGAAATTGTACCATTTGCAATGATATGAATGGACCTAGAGAACATTATGCTAAGTGAAATAAGTCAGTCAGAGAAAGACAAATGCCATATGATCTCAATTATATGTAGACTACAAAGAACTGAATAAACAAATAATGTAATCAGAAATAGTCTCAGAGACAAAGAGGAAAACTGATGATTGCTAGATCGGACAGGGGTGGGGATGAGGGAGAAGGGGAAGGGATGAGACAACGTAAATTGGTAACTACAATATTGCCTCAGGGTTAGAAAAGACATTTGGAGGAATGTAATCAATAATGTTGTAAATAATTTTTAGGGGACTAGATCATCTCATGTCTTGTTGGGGAGACCACTTCATGGATGTTGTAGAGGCCTGACCACTGTACTGTACCTCTGAAGCTACCGTTGAATAATATTATATGTCAACTATAATTTAATACATATATAGTCATGGCATGTGGGAATGGAGTCAATGTGTTGGGAGCCATTTGAGAGCAGTGAGGCTGCAAGCTGAGAAAGCTGCAGGCCTCCATGTTCTGTGTGCTGAGAAAGCTGCAGAACTCCATGTTGGGTGAGCAGCAAAAAGGGAACTGTTGGAGAGACATCTGACCCAGCAACAGCCATCTCCTGTGCCACGGAAAAGCAGAAGTCCCCTGGAACTGAAGCCACCGGGCCCTCAAGAAAGCAACCTCCTAACATGGACTCTGATGCTTTGGGACTTTCCACCATGGACTTGTTGACAGTTTCTATTTGCCTCAGTTTAACCTTGCTTAGAAAATATCATTGGTCTACGCTGTGCTGGATGTAACCTGTTGCTGGAAGAAATTGTTTCTCCAGACCTCCAAAACTTTGCATAAGGAACATTGGTTCCCCATTCCCCAAAACCCCCTACCAAAATCCCCTATGCTTTAAGGGAATTGATCCCTACAAAGAGGAAATTGCTTTCTCTATATAACCAGTGTGTAACCAATAAACAATGGCATTCTCCGCCACCTGTGGCAGAGTGTCCCTCCTGATCCCAGCTTTTTCGCTCTGTGTCTTTCTTTTCTACTTGGTTTCTTTCATTTCTAATCTTCCACCCAGTCCCCTCTGGGCCCCTCTAGGTACCTGGCTTGCGTGCGCCAGGTGGCCACTGGATGAGCAGGTCTCGACATCAATGGAATTGTAATAGATATGTATGATATCAGGGTGAGGGGACAGTGGATGGGGGAGGGGGGTTGTCACTTTGTGAGGGGTGAAAAGGATTACTATTGCATTGTTTTGTACACCTGAATATAATAATAATAATTAAAACAAAAACAAAAACAAAAAAAGAATACTGATCTTTGAATCAGCAAAGTCTGTTTCAGGATCCAGCTTTATCTTTTTAACGTTGAACACATCCGTTAACCTTACAAGACTGCGCTTCTGTTTCCTCATCCATAAAATGAATATAAGAACATTTTTTCTTGTTTTCCTCACCTGGTTTTTCGAGGATCAAATCAGAAAAATCATTTTTTTGAACTATAAAGTATTATATGCAGAGAAACATATTGGCACTATTGCTATATACCTGACAAGTAAATGATGAATTGAAAGATAACTAAGACACATCTTTTAATGTGTCTTTCTGTGAAGTTTATAATTTAGATGGTTCGTAACCTTTTTTCCATCTCAACATAACTGAGAGACACAACACATTCTGTCAATAACAGTGTCTTTCCTAGGGTTAAGGGTAAGGTGGGGCATGGATAGGGTGGGGAAGCGTGTTATAAGGGAGATGAAATCAAAATGATACAGCTTTCAGGCCAGCCGAGTGGCGCGATGGTTAAGAACTGGTTTGGGACGCCAGAGGACCCCGGTTCGGATCCCACATATGAGGGCCAGTGACAATGCCTTCTACAGCTAAGGTGCTGAACAACAGCTCGACCTGGAGCTGGGCTGCCGTGAGTCGCCGGCTACGGCATAGGCTGCAGCCCCTGTGGCAGTGGGTTGCCATGGACTACCGTGTGTAGCCAACAGCCAGTGTGAGCGGGCAGCGCCGCAGTGAGCGGCCGTCCAGAAGCCGGCGACTGATGTGCCTCACCCGGGAAGAGCGCAATGATGGTGCCAACTTGGGCCAGTGAAGCAACGTCCTCCACAACTAGACTGAAGAACAAAAAGACAGCAACTTGTCTGTTCCCCTTCCCTCAATTCCCCAGCGCTGTTCCCATCCCCCCAATTATCCAATAAAAAAATCTTTAAAAAAGAAAAATGACACAGCTTTCATAGAAGGAAGAAAGCACATAGAGGATCAAGTGGCTTTGGTGAGGAGTCTCATATGATAGATAAAATTTGGAAACAGAAATATGGGCAAATATTGGGAAATAATAAAATGATAAAAAAAAATTAAAAATGAGAAAATAAACGGGAAAAAATAGTCCTGGTATGCTCATGTGTAAAATGGGACATACGGAATAATATTTACCTCATGGGACTGTTGTGAAGATTAAATGAAGTGATCCATGTGAAGTGATTAACATGGGGTCTGGCACAGAATATGAATATTCAGTATATGTTAAACCCGTGTTATTACTGGTTAAACCTATAATTCTTAGGCAGATTAATGGTCCCCCAAAGATGTCCATATCCTAATCAGGACACACAAGAATGTTAAGTTACATGGAAAAGGAGAATTAAGTTGCAGATGGAATTAAGTTTGCTAATCAGCTGACTTTATTTATCTTTTTTTTTTAAGATTTTATTGGGAAATTGGGGGAGGAAGCAGTGCTGGGGAATCAGGAAAGGGGAACAGACAAGTTGCTGTCCTTTTGTTCTTCAGTCTAGTTGTGGAGGATGTTGCTTCACTGGCCCATGTTGGTATTATGACCATTGCGCTCTTCCCGTCTAAGGCAAATCAGTCGCCGGCCATTGGATGGCCGCTCACAGAGGCTCACGACAGCTCTTGCCGGCTGCCGACCCTTCACAGAAGCTTACGGCAGCCCACTGCAGCCCCACTGCAGCTTACGGTGTCGCTGGCGACTCATGGCAGCCCAGCTCCAGGTGGAGCTGTTGTTCACCATCTTAGCTGCATAGGGCGTGGCGTCACTGGCCCGTGTGGGATCTGAATCGGCAGCTCTGCTGCTCAGAGCGGGCACTCCCAAGCCTACTCTTAACCAATGAGCCACACAGCTGGCCCTCAGTTGACTTTAAAATAGGGACATTATCTTGGTGGGCCCAATGTAATCACCAGGGTCCTTAAAAGTCCAAGAAGGGAGCAGATGAGTCAGAAGGAGATGTGACTATTGAAGAATGGCCAGAGGGATTTAATGTTGCTGCCTTTGAAGATGGAGGATGAATTCATAAGATAAGGAAAATCTGTTGCTTCTAGAAGATGGAAAGGCAAGGAAATGAATTACCCCTAAACCTTCAGAAAGGAACATAGCCCTGCTTACAACTTGATTTTCACCCCAGTAAGTCCAATGTCAAATTGCAGGCCTCCAGAACTATAAGAAAATACATTTGTGTTGCTTTAAGCCACCAAGTTTGTGGTCATTTGTTATAGCAGCAATAAGAAATTAATAATACAAGCTGATAAGCATCTTGATACAATTTTGTTCACTATTTATTTTCATCACTCAGTTTGGTATGTAGTAGACCCTCAATAAATTATTTAAATGATAAAATGACTAGGCATTCTAGGAATACATTGTGGTGAAGTTTAGCAGGAAGTTTGCTTTAAACTAGGCATAGTAGGACCCACCAGGATGACCTCCCTATTTTAAAGATCAGTCTGACAATTAAGTTTGTGAACTCATCCTAGAAAAACTGCTACATTCCTCATTGCTGAATATCACTATAGTCACCTTTGAAGTTTTCCTCTTGGGAAGCTATGCACCGATGGCAACACCTAGTCCACCCTTCAAAGAAATTTTGGAACTCTTTCTGTAATGGCCATCAGAACTGTCATTGTATTACCCTTGATGTCCTAAACGTCATCAAGTCTTCCTTTCAATATTTCTTTTACCTTTGGGTAAAGTAAGAAGTCATTGGAGGGTTAGATCAGGTGAGTAGGGAGGGTGTTCCAATACAGTTATTTGTTTACTGGCTAAAAACTCCCTCACAGGCAGTGCCATGTGAGCTAGTGCATTGTTTTAATGTAAGAGGCATGAATTGGCAAAAAGTTCAGTTCATTTTCGTCTAACTTTTTCACACAGCATTTTCAGCACTTCCAAATGTAAACTTGGTTAACTGTCAGTTGGTGCAAATTTATAATGAATAATCCCTCTGATATCAAAAAAGGTTAGCAATATCGTTTTGACCCTTGATTTGAACTGACGGAACTTTTTTGGTTGTGGAGAATTGGCTGACTTTCGTTGTGCATTTTGATGCTTTGTTTCAGGGTCATATTGATACATGTTTCATCACCAATGATAACATGGCCAAAACATCATCTTGCCTCTCCAAAAGGTCTTGGCAAACTTCGGATCTCCTTTGCTGTTGGGAGCCATGCAGGCTGGCTTTAGTGATGCATTGTTTTGCATCTTGTTTTGCTCCTTTTTGCACCTGGAGGATGTTTACTTAACACTGAGGTACTTGGTGAGT
>NW_017731662.1:2103960-2105143 GCF_001890085.2 Hipposideros armiger | reverse complement strand
GGGGCTTCAGTATTTACTGGAGTCCTCCCGGTAACTCTCTCTCTTCTGTCTCTTTTCTTAATCCTAATGCCCCCCCTCTCAGGACTGTTCAAGATATCGGCTGGCTCCGATAACCTGGTGCCCGAAACGGGGACCTGAGTACGGGGGATAACGTGAAGGAGCCACCGCGGAAATTGTGGGACGCGTGTCGGAAAGTAAGGTGTGCGGTGAGTAAAAGCCTCTACCGGGAGTCGAGAAAAAATTTTAAATATGGGACAGGGTAATAGTCGGCCGCTATTTACTCAAGTGTTAAGAAATATGTTAAAAGCTTGAGGAGCTAAGGTTGGTCACCAACAATTAGACCTCTTTTTAGATTTTATAGAAGAAATATGCCCTTGGTTTCCTAAAGAGGGGACCTTAGATTTAGAAACATGGATAAAAGTAAGTGAATGTATCCAAAATTACTATAATGCCTACAGTCCAAGCAAGGTGCCGGTGGACACTTTTTCCTTGTGGAATCTAATTAGGGACAGTATCTATCCTCAGCATGAGGGGCTCCGTTGCAGTGCGAAGAGTTAAAAATAGATTATAAAGAAAAAATGCAGTCGCAGAGCCGAGAAAACTAAAAGTATAACTCCCTCCGCTCCTCCCCAAGATTTCACTAACTCTCAGTAACATTCAAGGTCTTACAAATAGCCTTAAATATAAACAGCCTCCGTTTAAGACTGAAATAACTAAAAAAAAAAAAGAGAGAGAGAGAAAGGCACTTTTAAACCCAGGCGGAAGCAGCCATGCCTCCCCCACTCCTTATTGCAGCCTCTTAAAGTTATAAAAACAGGTATGAGATCTTGGGTCCTCTCTACAATTGTTAATAATTCTGTTTGTATATGTAGTCTCTGAGGTCTGTGCTTGTCTGTGTTTTGTATGTATTGTGGTATTTTTTCCTCCGGATGGTATTATCAATCTATGATGTTTAGCTAAGAATAAGGGAATGAACAGTATTTGTTAGGATGGTGAAGGTTGGCTCAACTACTTCTCGGGATCGGGTAATTTAAATGAATGAATGTGTTTGACTGGGACTGGTTTCTTGGTTTTGCCAAGTTGTATATAATAGTGAGAGTTTTTGGATATTTTGGTGGGTGTTTTGAAATGGCGGAATGCCAAGGTATCAATTGTTAGGTGGGTCTGGGTTTGTCTGTTTCTG
>NW_017731662.1:2070126-2101520 GCF_001890085.2 Hipposideros armiger | reverse complement strand
CCCGGTAACTCTCTCTCTTCTGTCTCTTTTCTTAATCCTAACGCCCCCCCCCCCAGGACTGTTCGAGGTATCGGCTGGCTCTGATACTTTGCTTTTGTTCATCGGTGAGCTCCTTTGGGACCATTTTTGCACACACCTTTCTCATGCCAAGATTTTCAGTTAAGATTTTCCTAATGGTTTCTCTATCAATGTTTACATGGTCTGCTATGCTTCTCAGTCGGCCATGATTTTGATGCACAATTCGACCAATTTTTGCAATGTTTTCGTCAGTTCTGCTCGTTGCTCGCTGCCCTGACCTCTCTTCATCAGTGATGCAGCCTCTCACCTCAGAAAAACATTTACTCCATTTGTACACTGCCATTTTTTTTCATGGCATTATTCCCATAAACTTGGACTAAAACGTCCCTGATTTTACTTCCACTCTTGCCAAGTTTAACAAGAAATTGAATGTTTGTTTGTTTCTCTAATTCAAGCTCAGACATTTTCATGATGGCACACAAAAACATGCAACAACAATAATGAATGCCACTCAACAAGGCACCACCCCACATTGACACGAACACAGCTGTGAGACACTGGTATACCAACGTTATAAAACCTTGCTGAGCTGTTCGTACAGTGCTGCCAAAATAAGCACACGGTAGCAAGTTCATGAACTTAATTGACAGACCTCGTATACAAGGCTTGAAAGTTGGTTAAGGTCACAATTTGAAAGTTTTTGAATATCAGGCTACAGAGTTTATTTTTAATTTGGTAGTCAATGGAGAATTACAGAAGATTTATGAGTATTAAAGGGGTAGGGTAGAAACTGTGTGTTAAGAGATTAATCTGAGTAGTATTAAGTAACGTTAGAAAAATATTCTTTGTGGGGCATTTCCGGCGCCAGACGGTTGCCATGAAGTTCAACCCCTTCGTGATCTCGGACCGCAGCAAAAACCACAAACGCCACTTCAATGCCCCCTCACACGTGTGCTGGAGGATCATGTCCTCCCCGCTCTCCAAGGAGCTGCGGCAGAAGTACAACGTCCGCTCCATGCCCATCCGCAAGGACGACGAGGTCCAGGTGGTACGAGGACACTACAAAGGTCAGCAAATTGGCAAGGTAGTCCAGGTTTACAGAAAGAAGTATGTCATTTATATCGAGCGGGTACAGCGTGAGAAGGGTAAGGGCACAACCGTCCACGTGGGCATTCACCCGAGCAAGATGGTTATCACCAGGCTAAAACTGGACAAAGATAGGAAAAAAATTCTTGAACGCAAAGCCAAATCTCAACAAGTTGGAAAAGAGAAAGGCAAATATAAGGAAGAACTTATTGAGAAAATGCAGGAATAAATATAACCTGTTGTGTGTGCAACCACGGCTTAACTGCAGATTTTTAGCCTGGTTTTGACAGTATCCTTGGAATGTTTGTATCCTTCCTGTTTTGTTATTGATATGTGGCTCTGTAAATCTACTTTTGCTGTTTTGATTAATTTTATGAATAAAAATTGGAAATGTTTAAAAAATATTCTTTGTGATTCTGAAATTTTACATGCTTATGTATCTAAAAAGCAAAATTGTTTTTAAAGTTATAGTATTAATTCATTGAAGCGTGTTCATCTAGTTCATTTTAACACCTTAGTTCTCTTTTTCTACATTTATCATTTAATATATTAATATTCTTCTAAGCTGACATTAATAGTTTCAAACTAATTATTTTTACATGTAATTGCAGCTGAGCTCCAAAATTATGAAGAAGAGGGATAGGATAAGTGGGGTCTATAATTGAGATCAAATTGTGTGAACTTATAAAAACTGATGTGATGACTTCATTTCATTTTGATAGGGATATCAGGTTTGGTAGAGTCGGGAAAGGCCTATAGATAGTATATTTTGCTTTTAACAAAAATGTGACAAAGTTTTTAATAATATCTTCCTAGATAAGAGAGTGTGAGTTGGGTGATAATAATATAAGGCAGGCCTGAGGCTAATGGACAAACCATACCCCAAAAGTGGACATGTATCAGCATGTACAAAACTCAGGTAGAGTGACATAGGTCTTTGTCATTGAGTCTGTGCTAATTGGTTGCGCCATTGATGGCTCAGTTTAAGGTGGAGAGATGGTTGCTTAATTTACTGAAAGCATTAATCAAAATCAGACTTGACAGAATCCAGATTCAAAAGTACCACAATAGGTAGGAATGTTGGACTTAAACTAACAAAATGAAATTTAATAAGGAAAAATGTAAAATCAAGTATAGTACAGTGCAAGGCATACATAATTTTGAAGAAGTTTATGTGGGAAAAAAAATTTTAGGTTTTTTTTTGGCTTTAAATTTAATGTGAGTTAACAGTATGAAGAAGTTGCTTACTTTGAAGTTTTGACAATCTAAAACTTAGTTTTCAAGATTGGCTTTTTGAAGGTGAGAAGACAGACAATGGGTAAAAGTCAAAATGGAAGTAGATTTTGATTAAACATAAGAAAAATCTTTTAAATAGACCTGAAAAGGAAAGAATTTTTGTTAATTCAGGCCTGGCTAATTTCAAGCCTGGTCAATTTCTTGGTCCTATTTTGGCAATTTCTGATCTGATTAATCATTCATCAATAAGCATTAATATTTAATGTTATGTTGTAGATTTACCTTTTCAATTTATTTTGTTTTCCATCTGTTCTTTATTTTTTTTATTTCTTTATTTTCTTTTCCTGCTTCTGGTTGGTTACTTAAACAATTTTTTTTAAAAAGATTTTATTGGGGAATTGGGGGAGGGGAACAGACAAGTTGTGGTCCTTCTGTCCTTCAGTCTAGTTGTGGAGGACATCACTTCACTGGCCCATGTTAGTATTATCATTGTGTCTTCCCGGGTGAGGCAGTTGCTCGCCGGCCATTGGACGGCCGCTCACGGCAGCTCATGGTAGCTCACGCCAGCTGCTGGCCAGCCCTACTACAGCCTACGCCGTCACCGGCGATTCACAGCAGACTAGCTACAGGTTGAGCTGTTGTTCACCATCTTAGCTGTAGAAGGCGCAGCGTCCCTGGCCCTCATGTGGAATCCAAACTGCGGCTCTGCTGCTCAGAAGCCAACTTTTAACTAACGCACCACTCGGCCAGCCCAGCTTAAACATTTTTTAGAATTTTATTTTGATTTATCTATGCTGTTTATGAGTATGTATTTTTCTATAGGTTTTTGTTTTAGTGGTTGCTCTAGGTGTTATATTAAATATACATAATTTATTCCAGCCTTCTGGTGTCATTTTATAAGTTTCAGTAAGGTACAGAAGCCCTACTTCCATTTATATCCTTTATCCTCCTTGTTTCTAATATATTTGTTTTAATTATTTCCTTTACATACACTTAGAACCACATCAAAGAGTGTTATACTTTTTATTTCAACCACTGTATTAGTCTGCTTGGCTGCCATAACAAAATACCATAGACAGTATAGCTTAAACAACAGAAATTTATTATCTTATAGTTCTGAAGGCTGAAAAGTGAAAAATCAACTAGCTATTTACTTTCTGGTGAAAACTCTTTTCCTGGCTTTCAGATGGTCACCTTCTCTCTGGGTCCTCACATGACAAAGAGAAAGAACTCTGATGACTTTTCCTCTTCTATCAGCCCTATCAGATTAAGATCCCACCCTTATGACCTTGATTTAATCTTTATCACTTCCTCACAGGCCCTCTCTCCAAATAGTCACATTGGGAATTAAGGTTTCAACACATGAATTTTAGTGGACATAAATATTCAGTCCATAACAACCATAAAACATAATTTAGAAAACTCAATAGGAAAAGAAAAGTCTATTGTGTTTACCCACATTTTTGCTTACTGTGTTCTTTCTTTCTTACTTATGTTCCAAGATTCCTTCTTTTATTGTTTTCTTTCTGTTTAGAGAACTTGAGCCATTCCTTTAGGCAACAAATTCTCTTAGTTTTCTTTCATGTGACAATGTCTTGATTTCCTCTTTATTCTTTGTTAAAGATTTTTATTAAAAATATAGTTAATGTACAATATTATATTAGTTTCAGGGGTACACCACAGTTATTTAACATTTATATACCTAAAGAAGTGATCACCATGATAAGTCCAGCAACCATCTGACACTGTATTATGCTATCACAATATTATTAACTATATTCCCCATGCTGTCCATTATATCTCCATGACTTATTTGTTTTATACCTGAAAATTTGGACCACTTATTACTCCACCCCCCTTTTTAAATGTATCAATTACAGTTGACAGTTAATATTATTTTATATTAATTTCAGGTATACAGCATAGTGGTTTGACATTTATAGAATTTAAGAAGTGATACCCTGACTAGTCTGGTACACACTTGACACTACATAGTTATTACCAAATCATTGACTATATTCCCTATGCTTCACTTTACATCACAATGACTATTTTGTAACTACCAATTTGTACTTCTTAATCCCTTTCCTTTCTTTCACTCACAGCCCTAACCCCCTTGCCATCTGGCAACCATCAAAATGTTTTCTGTATCTATGAGTTTCTGTTTTGTTTGTTAATTGTGTTCTTAGATTCCACATATAAGTCAAATCACATTACATCTGTTTTTCTCTGTCTGATACACCCCACTCAGCACAAACAGTCTCCAGGTCCATCCATGTCACCATAAAAGGCAAGAACCTGTTCTCTTCCTTGGCCAACCAATATTACATTGTATATATGCACCACCTCCTCTTTATTGATTCTTTATCAACAGACAGCCAGGCTGCCTCCACATCTTAGCCATAATAAACAATGCTGCAATGAACATATGGATGCACATGTCCCCTTAAAGTAGTGTTTTGGGGTTTTTAAACACTCTGAAATGGGATTACTGTGTCTTTCTTTGTCTCTTATTATAGACTTTGTTTTAAAGTCTATTTTGTGTGGCATAAGTTTTGCTATTCCAGCTTTTTTGTGTTTGCTTGCATTTTCATGAAATAACTTTTTCCATTCCTTTACTTTCTGTCTGTTTGTATCTTTCAATTTGAAGTGAGTCTCGTGTAGGCAGCATATGTAAGGATTTTGTTTTCTTATCCATTCAGCTCTTCTATGTTTTTTTGATTGGAGCATTTAATCCATTTACATTGAAAGTAATTATTGATAGATATGTAGCTATTGCTATTTTATTATTCATAATTTTGATTTTTTTTTCCATTTTACAAAAGTCCTTCTAACATTCCTTGTAATACTGGTTTCATGGTGATGAACTCCTTTGGCTTTTTCTTGTCTGGGAAACTCTTTATCTGTCCTTAGGTTTTAAATGATAGCCTTGCTGGCTAGAATAGTCTTGATTGTAGGTCCTTTTCATCAGCATGAATATTTCCTGCCAATCCCTTCTGGCCTGAAAAGTTTCTATTGAGAAATCATCTGACAGATGTATGGGAGCTCCCTTGTAAGTTACTAGTTGCCTTTCTCTTGCTGCTTTTAGGATTCTCTCTTTGTCTTTAACCTCTGCCATTTTAATTATAACGTGTCTAGGTGTGGATCTGTTTCAATTCATCCTGTTAGGGACACTCTGCACTTCCTGGGATTGGATGTCTATTTCCTTCACCAGGTTAGGAATGTTTTCAGTCATTATTTCTTCAAATAGGTTCTCAATCCCTTCCTTTCTCTCTTCTCTTTCTGGTACCCCAATGATGCGAATGCTATTACACTTGATGTTGTCCCAGGGGTCTCTTAAACTATCCTAATTTTTTAAAATTCTTTTCTCTTTTTGCTGTTCTAATTGGGTGTTTTCTGCTACCTTATCTTTCAAATCGCTTATTCAATCCTCTGCTTCATCTAGTCTGCTGGTGAGTCCTTCTAGTATAGTCTTCATTTCAGTTATTAAATTCTTCACTTCTGACTGGTTCTTTTTTATGGTTTCTATGTCCTTTTTTATGCTTGCTATCTCTTTGTTGAATTCCCAGTAAGTTACTTGAGCATCTTTATAACCATCGTTTTGAACTCTGTCTCTTGTAGGTTGCTTGCCCCCATTTCATTTAGTTCTTTTTCTGGATTTTTCTCCTGTTCTTTTATTTGGGATGCATTTCTTTGTTTCCTCATTTTGGCTGCCTCCCTGTGTTTGTTTCTATACATTAGGTAGATCTGCTATGTCTCCGAGTCTTCGTCGGGTGGCCTTACGTAGTAGATGTCCTGTGGGGTCCAGTGGCACAGTCTCCCTTGTCACCTAAACCATATGCTCTGGGAGTGTCACTTGTGTGGGTTGTGTGTGCCCTCCTGTTATAGTTGTGCCTTGATGGCTATTGGCACATCAGTGGGTGGGACTGACCCTCAGGCTGACTGGTTGTGGGGTTTGGCCACATCCACAGCTTATGAGCTATTGCGTGGGAGACTTACCCCACTGAGTGGGCTTCACCCCAGTGGGCTCTCATGCCTGTTGAGACCACCCTTTGTGTGTGCCACTTGTGGGGCTAATTGGGCAGTTCTCTGTTCTGGTCTGAAACCATCCTCCAAATATGTTGGTTCAGGGGCCTCTTGGGAGGGGCTCCGGTGCAGGCCCAGGTTAGCCACTGCCTGTAACTAGCCAGGGGCTACCTTGTAGGAGCTGCAAAGCGATCCACAGTTGTTCGCTGCCTGTGCTAAACCTGGAGGTGGGTGGGACAGGTCATGCTGTGAACTGAGGAAGTCTGCCACCAGTTCCAGGCCTAGGGTAACTCTGCAAAATGCCAGGACACCCAGGGGCCTGCTGCCACCTGCTGGCTCCCTTACGGTTCAACCACTGATAAAACTTTGAGTGGTATATGAATTGGGTGAGACAGATTCTCAGGGAGCCACTAGAGTGGGAAGAGTTGTGGTCATCAGATTAATGTAGACTCTGGTTTGGTGCCAGTGCTGAGCCTGGAGTGCCTCAGCAAAAGTGTCAGAGTACACTGAAGCCAGTTGCCACCTGCCTGGGGCCATTGGACTCCGTTTTTCAAGAAACAGTGCAATGAAGGAGGAGCTGGCTGCTTGCAAAGTGCCTCTGGCACAGTGTGAGTTGGGTAGGGTGAGGTCCCAGCTGAGTCAGCAGGGTGAAGAGGCAGAGCTCACTAGGCCAATCAGGTTCAGGTTTAGCCTGTGGGGGCAGACTCAACATAGGAAAGATGGCACCTAGTTGCCAGCTACAGGGGAGGAGGACCTCTCACCAAGATACTGCCAACTGTCCTCCAGTCCTCCCCCTGAAGACTTCTCAATCTGCCTCCCCACCCCAACCCATGTCTCTGAGACCCCCTGAGTTACCGCCCTTCTGCTGGAGCCCAAGACGAGTGCCTGCAAGCAAGTAAGTCTGTGCACAGGTCTTTTAAGTGGATGTCTGTGTTTCCCACAGCCTTCCATCCCACCTGAAGAGTTGGAATCCCCACTGTTTTTCACTGCCAGATGTGGTGGTGGCTCCTCTTCCTGGCAACAGTATTCCGGGCTGGGGAGCCTGATGTGAGGGGCTGGGGTCCCTTGCTCCTCTGGGGGAAACCTTCATGGCTGGGATATTCCCCATGGTTCTCAGCAGCCACAGGGAGGTTTGGGGCCCATTCAACATCTCTGCCCTCCTACCAGTCTCAATGTGGCTTCTCCTTTATATTTTTTAGTTATGGGACTTCTGTTCAGCTGGACTGCAGATGGCTTTTTAGGTTGATTGTTCTATAATTTAGTTATAATTTTAATGTGTTTACAGAAGAATGCAGGCACAGTGTTTGTCTACTCCGCCATCTTGGATCTCCTCTTGATTCTTTAAGGATGTTTTCACTGGATATAGGAATTTGGGTTAACAGTTCTTTTTTTTTCCCAGTACTTGAAAAGTGTTGAGCCACTTCTTTCTGGCCTCCATGTTTTATGAAGAGAAATCTGCTGTTATTTAAATTGCTTTTCCTTAATAGGTAAAGTGTAATTTTTATCTCACTGCTTACAAGATTCGTTTTTCCTTTGTCTTTAGCTTGACTGTCAGTTTGACAGTGATGTGTCTTGATGTGGATTTCTTTATGTTTATCATGCTTAGGTTAATTCAGCTTCTTGAATCTGTAGGTTTTGTCTTTTGTCAAATTTGGAAAATTTTTAGCCATTATTCCATGTACTTTTTCAGCCCCACCTTCTTTCTTCCCTCCTTCCAGGCCTCTGATGACACAAATATTAGATCTTATAGTCCCACAGCTCCCTGAAGCTCTGTTTTGTTTTTAGTTTATTTTCTCTTTGTTGTTCAGATTGGATACTATTTATTGTTCTATCTTCAAGTTCATTTATTCTTTCTTCTGTCTCCTCCATTCTGCTGTTGAGCCATCCAGTAGGTTTTTTTTTATTACTGTATTTGTCAGCTCTAAAATTTTCATTTGTTTCTTCTTTATATCTCCTGTTTCTTTGCTGCAATTTTTATTTCTTTACTCCAGCTTTCTATTTTTTCATTTGTTTTAAGAGTGTTCATAATTGCTTATTAAAGTGTCTTTATGATGGCTGTTTTGATATCTTTCTTATATAATTCTAACATCTCTCTCATCTCAATGTTGGAATTTATTGATTGTCTTTTTTAATTCAGTTTTAGATCTTCCTGGTTCTAAGTATGATAAGTGATTTTCAATTGAAACCTGAATAATATTGTATTATGAAGCTGGATATGATTTAAACCTGTTTTAGCTGGTTTTCTCTCACACTTTTCCAACAAAGAGAAGAAGAGGTGCTGCTTCAGCACTGCCAAGTAGAAATCCAAGTTCCTTATCTGCCTCCATTGGCACCTAAGTTAAGAATAGGGGCTCTTCATCACCACTGGGTAGGGATGGGTGGGAATTCTAGCTGCCTGCTAGACCTCTACTGACAGCTCCCTGGCTGGGAGGGATAAAAGTGTCTTGTTACTGTTCCCACATGGTCTCCACTGATACTGTGGGATGAGATTTTCTCTTAATTGTCCAGCAGGAATGAGAATCATGATGCCCTATTTAGCCTTCTCTGACACCACTCCAGGAGGGATGGTGTGGTGCCTTGTTACAGCCTGGTGAGGAGGGTAGAAGCCATAGTTTTTTTCTGTTGTGTTTTGCTGTAGTAGATTGATTATTTTGTTAAAAGTTTTCTGTCTTGCTAGCCTGCTCTTTTCCTGCTTCCATAGCAAGAGAAAAGATTTTGATAGGGCATTTTATGCTTACATCTGTTAGAATTTCTGGGTTGCTGTTTCTCCAGCACCCAATCTGAGAAGTGTGCAAGAAAAAGGAAAAAAGAAAAAGAAAACCCAAGGAACTCTTTGCCATGTTGTTCTTTGGATTCTGAGGTCCCTAGCCTGTCTGCTTTCGTCTCTCCATTTTTTAGTCTTCTTATGTTCATTTAATATGTCATGTCCAGGGTTTTTATTTGTAAGTAAAAAGAGGAATAAGGAAAGTACAGTCATCTTCCTAGAAGTGGAATTCCAAGCCTCTTAGTTTATATGGTCTTTTTGTATTTCACATTAAGCAGTTTTACAGCATGTCAGATCTTTGAGATAACTCTCATAGAAAAATCAAAATTACTTTAGAATGGTTCTAATGAAAAGGCTGAAATTTTTCTTGATGAATCATGCTCTATTTAATTTCATTTGAACTAAATATTATTATGTCCTTGTATTAAATATAAGAATGTTAGAAACGACTCTGGACTAATAGTTAGAGATCTAGGTTCTAGTTCAGGGTCTTTCACCATTCAGCAGTATGGCCTTGGGCAAATATCTTGGCATCTCAACATTCTCATTTGAATTAAGAGTATTGGGCTCATTAGATGATCTCTAAGTTTCCTTGTAACACCAACACTTTGATTTTCTCCTTATCAATCTATTACTTTTTCAAAAACCCACTATATAATACAGGGTTTGAAATATGTTGGTTAAAACAAGTAAAATCTTTATAATTAGATAAGACAAATAAGCATAGTTATTATTTATTGAATGCTTACTGTGATCAAGGTACTGTAGTAAATGTTTTACAAATATTGTTGCATACAATCCATTGAAGTAGAAGTTATGCCCATTTCATAGATGAGAAAACTGAGGCTCAGGAAAAAAAGTATTCAAGAATATTTGTTGTAAAGACTTATTTGATTCCAGGTCAATTTGATTCCAGAGCTGATGCTCACAACCACTTACATATATTTTTTAATTTTAATTTTTGTCCACTTTTCAATAAACAAATTCTTTTATAAAAGTGGGATCTTAAAGGTTCTGGATAGCTAAGAGATATATTTTATTTAAAATTTATCCAATCTCATTATTCTGCTTTGATTCATTTTTTACATAAATTAAAAATTCAGAAATATACACAACTAGTTTTTTCCCCATTTATTCTTATTATCCATGAGATATAGGATGCACCATTCCCCTTGAGAAGTAAAGAAATAAACTGAGGATTTTAAACTATTATTCCTCAAGAACAAAAATTTAATTTGTCAACTTTCCATAAACTTTATAGTGTCTCAGGAGAATCCTAGAAACTAGAGAAAATACAATATCTTTATGTGTATACATTTTACTCATTTATGGAGATTATATGAAGAACTAATTGTAAGACAATGTGAGCTACTCAAAAGGTAGAAGTCAAGAAGAAATGTAAAGGACTGTTCAAGTGGCTCCGTTGGTTAAGAGCGTGAGCTCTGAGCAACAGGGTCGCCGGTTTGATTACCACATGGCCCAGTGAGCTGCACCCAAGCTGAAGCTGCCACTGAGCTGCCAACAGGTGGCAGGAGGCTCAGCTGGTGAGAGCGAATGCTCCTAACAACAAGGTTGCTGGTTCAACTCCGACATGGGATGGTGGGCTACACCCACCCGCAACTAAGATTGAACATGGCACCTTGAGCTGAGTAGCTGTGAGCTGCCGATGGGTGGCCAGATGGCGACTGGACTTGGAACTGAGCTAGCTATGCCCTCTACAACTAAGATTGAAGGACAACAAATTGGCTGTTTCCCTTCCCCAATGTCCCAACACTGTTCTCCTTCCCCAATTCCCCAATAAAATCTTAAAAAAAAAAGAAGAAATGTAAAAATAAGAAATGGAGAAAACAGAGGGATAGAGAGATCAAACAATACCAAATTTAAAAGTATATAATGTAAGCACTTTGACATGTTACTAATTCCTAAAAATATTTCATAAAAATATTGTTTGGTTTTAAGTAAATTAAATGAACATGTATTATGGATTCTCTGTGTTGAGATCTTATGTTTTCTTAGAATCAAAACTGTGTTGAAAAATGATTTATCCTCTTAATTGAAATCAATTTTATAAGTTTATGTAGATGCATCATATATACAGAGGGTGCCAAAAAATGTACACACATTTTAAGAAAGGAAAACAGTATTACAATTGTAACACTCAACATATACCAATAACAAAAGATGAATACAAGTCACGTTTGACTTCTGCAATTATAAGAGGTGCTCAAAGTCTTTACCATCAGCATCCAGACACTTTTGATTTCGGCAAACTACTGCTTGAGCAATGTTGACCAAAGTGTCCACTTGTATACATTTTTTTGGCACCCCTAGTATTTATGTGGCAAAAGACCCTTAAGTATTTATAATATGATTAACCCGGAAGGGAAAGGATAACAATACAAGAAGCCAGGAGTACATAAATCCTTATTTTATTCCATTATGAGGTCTCCTTAATGTTCCACTGGCTTTATATGTGAGATTTTTGTGTCAATCTGCAGGGGCATTCCAATGGAAGTTATTCAAATTTCATATTACTGTTTGTTCCCAGAATCACCAAGAGAACAAATTGTGATGTAAAGAGTTGTTATAATCTCATTTCTTTATAAGGATTTAGGAAGCTGATAATTGGCTCTCTCATCTTGTTCTGAGATCAGGGTGTGCTTTTTTTAGGAAAATGATTTTCTCTTCAGAAAGTTACTGATTTTGATACGTACAGAACTGATCTCCCGGTAGGCAGTTGTGTCTTTGTTATTGAAACTAAACCAACAAAACAGTATCTAGTTCAAACAAAACATTACCTGTAAGTCTAATATAAGACACATAAAAACTGTTCAGTTCTGGGTGAAGCAGAAGTAGAAATAGGGGTATACGTCTGTCACTTGGTCACTCTACTTACGCATAAATAATTTTCTGTTGAATCTTTTAGAGTCTGGGCAGCACAACTGGGGAAATCTCCAGTGAGATATAAAGGTCACCAGATTAGGAATCCAAAGAACTATAGTCCCAGTCCTTATCAGCAGGTTGTGTTACTGAACCTTTGTGGGTCCAAATTTCCACATCTGTGAAATAAGGAGATTGAACTAGGTATCTTCCAGCTCAAATATTTGAGGAACCAGTAACAGCTACATGCAAATCACAAAACTTCTGTTTTATTTGTTTGCTATTGCAAAATAAGATGCTCACTGAAGGGTAAAATTTGCATGCCTACCTCAAAATTCTAAGTATTAGGAGATTTTTTTTTTAACCTTAAAAATTTAAGGGAGTTAAGAAAAAATTGCAATATAAATGTAAAATATAAAATTGTCCTGTTCTAAGAGATTTCAATACCTTTTTTCTCACCTCATTTCAAACAATATTTCATCGACTCACTCAGCAAACATTAGAGTGCTCACTACCTGACAGGCCCTGAGCTAAGTACCGAGGATAGAAGACAAAAGACTGTCTACTACACTGTAAATATTCATAATGTCCTCCTTCCTTCAAATACAAAAGATAATGTGTTCTTAACAATGTGTTCTTTTCAACAGAACCTTTTTGTGATGCTGCATCCTTTCTAAATGATACAGATGGTGATGATGCAAAGGGACATATTAAAACTAAATTAAAAGTGAAGTGCATTTCTTTGGAAAGAACTATATATTTAAAAACAAGTATGTTTTCTTTAAGTAGAATGGCTCAATTGTAATTGGTATTTGATCAACTAGAGCAAAGTATTTAGCTCTATAGGTATAAAAAGCTTTGTTTTCCTGATAAGCAGCATATCTCTTAAATATGAAGATGGTTCCACTGTCTAGGAGACAATCTCACAGATGCCGCCCCTATTGTGAATGATTCTGGATTACCAGTGGTTGCTTGAAATGGATTGGGAACAAAAGAGGGAAGAGTAAGATGAAATCACCAAGAGGTCTTTGAAGGTTTAGAAGGGACCGTGAAAGGCTCATTCCCTCTAGATTTTGAACCTAAATTCCCTTGTGATGGCAAACAACAGCCTTTGGGCATATCTCCCTTTGTTATTCAGACTGGTAGATCTCCCAGCTCAATCTACAAATGCATGCCCACTCATTCTGAGAGTGACTCTCCCCAAGGTGGAGCTGATGTCTACCCCTTCCTAAAGACATGGCACCCTTCCCATATACCTATCCAACTGTTGACTCCCGTGCAAGGGCCATCACCATCATCCACCCCAGCACCATCTTCCAGGAACTGGTCTCTACCCCATTAGTCCCCGCCCCTCTTCTGAGAGCACCCAATGGGTGGAATCAGGGCTGCGGTGGGAGGGGCCTGAGGCGGGCACATTTAAAGAAAAGGCAGAGGGCGAAAGGAGGCAAGAGAGGAGAAGAAAGAGAAACCAGGGGGGCGAAGCGCCGTCCAATGACAAAGCCCAGGGGTGGGCGCCGGCCGCCATTTTGTACCGGGCGGCAGGATCTTTACCCGCGTCCTCCGCCCTCGGAGGGGGAGGGGCGGCAGCGGCGGCGGAGGCGAGAAAAGTAGCGAGAGACGCGCGGCGCGGGAGGCGCCAGCAGTGGCCGCCGGCGCGGAGCCCGACGCGGACGGGGGCGGCGACAGCAGCAGAACCCGGCGAGTGCGGGCGGCCCCGAGCGGCCTCCGATGCGGCGCGGCGTGAAGAGGCGGCGGCCCCGGCCCCCGGCGGCCCCGGCCTCCGGCGCCCGGGGCGGCGGCCTCAGGGCAGGAGACCGGGCCGGACTGGACGCGCAAGAGGAGAAGGTGGTGTACTCGCGATCGCAACTGTCTCTGGCTGACAGCACCGAAGCGCTGGGCGACGCCTTCAAGCTGTTCATGCCCCGCAGCACGGAGTTCATGAGCTCGGACGCGGAGCTCTGGAGCTTCCTCTGCAGCCTCAAGCACCAGTTCTCCCCGCACATCCTACGCAGCAAGGACGTCTACGGCTACTCCTCCTGCCGGGCCTTAGTCCCTGACCCCCCGGTGTCCCCAGCCGCCCGCGGCCAGACGTGCAGGCCGGCCCCGCGCCTGGCGGCCAGGAGGAGGCGCCGCCGAGCCCGGGCAGCCGCCGCTCGCAGGAGGAAGCCTCAGCCGCCACGGGCCCCCGAAGAGAGCCGCCCTGCCAAGCCCGCGGCCCCCGGACCCTACTTTGGGGGCCGCACCCTGGAGGAGATATGGAAAGCGGCCACCCCGACGCTGACCACCTTCCCCACCATCCGCGTTGGCTGCGACGTGTGGGGCGAGCGCAGCTTGGCGGCGGCGCGACACCGGGCGCGCCAAGTGCTGAGAGTGAACCTGGAACCCGTGGTGAGGCTCCGCCGCTTCCCAGTGCCTCGGGCGTGAGACGCGGCCCCCCGACCCTAGGACGGAGCTTCCGCCCGGAGGGATGAACAAGTGTCAGTCGAGTGTTTACAGATCCGGACAGGACTCCGTCCCCTAGTGCACTTTACGGGCGAAGAAGTCACCGGATGGTGTTCCTGGCCCTGCGCCCCGGGATGCGGCGGCGCCGCCGTCTGGGACTCCGGGGCAGGTGTGCCCTCTGCTGCCTCCCGGCACCGGGTCTGCGGAGAGAGGAGGCCGCTGGATCCTCAGGAGAGGCCCCTTTTCTTCCTAACCCCAGGTTGAGACGTCTCCAGGACTGTAGGGGCAGATCCATCTTCTCCGTTTTGGACTCTACCTCACTGGTCTGGAAGCCCTCCGAAGAAGTCATTATTTTTCCAAAGGAATTTGGTTTCGTGCTAGTATAATAAGCCAGAATTCACTTGCTTTTTATACCTCTCTCTCTCGCTCTCCTTTCTTTATTTCTTGACTGCCACCCCTCTTTCTGGATGAAAGATTGGACATGTTTTGTGGTGTTGCACGAGTTTTGTGCTCAGGGTATTCTGAATCCCACTGGTTTCCTAATATCGATTGGATTCCAATGCTTTGACCAAGGATGTTTTCTAAGAGATTCAAGCTTATTATGACTGTTAATAGTGCAAGGATTTGTATGGCTTTGAACTTCACGGGCTCAGTAATTACAAACAAAGAGATGCAAAATACCACTGTTTAATTATTTTAAGGTGTTTCTAAAGATTTTATATTAAAATTGAATTTCGTTTATATTTACTGAGCTTCAAAAGAAAATGGTAAAAACTCATATAAAGTTTTGTTTAGGAAAAGTTGACTTGTTAAAATTTTTTAATTGAATAAAAAAAGTTCATTGAAACTACATGGCTTGTGATTTTAAAACATTGAATGTGTTATATAAAAAACTGGTGTTGGTTAAAGAGATGGATAGAATCTGATTAGAAATCATTTGGCCTTCTGGTACTGGTCTAATATACAAATCCAGGAATAATTCAAGGACAATTTATTTTAAAATAATACATAGGAGAAGTGAATGTGTGTAAACTTTGTGATTAAAATGATAAACAGAATACCCATTTCAGTCCTCAGAACTATAAACGATCTAGAGGGGTGGGGGCGTTTCTTGGTATAAACAAGTGGTTGAAGTTACTTTGGGCAGAGTAGATCTCTTTTTCTTTCCTTTTTGTTGTTGTTGGATAACAAGAAATGTGCAGACTAATATCCATCACTTTTATAAACATTATGACAGTTAGTTGACTTTTTTGCTCCACAAGTTTCCTTTTTTATCTTGTTTCCATTCATAATTATGTTCACAGTTATGGGTCTTTGACAGCTGAACACGATAGGAATCGAACAGGCAATTCAGAGTTCTGCCCCTTCTTTTACACTTTTCTAATAGTGTTTGTACCATATGGCCCAGTGTGTAATTCTTGATTATCCAAGTGCCTTTGGTCATTGGTGGCAGCAAGACTTAATGGTTTTTAGCCAGTGGTGCCACAGCCAGATTTTACTGCAATATCTCAAGGTCAAGTAGTGTTTTTGTACCACTGTTATTTCAATTTAAGTATTCTGCCATGGAAGGATCTATACTAGGCTGGAACTTGACATATGTAATCCTCAATATTAAGGTTTATCTCTGCTTGGCAACTTCTTGGTAAAATAATGAGAGTTGCAATTTTGACTCTTGTGTTCTTAGAATTTAAATGGCATAGCTTCCTGAAATGATTTTTTCAAGTTTAATGCCCATTGTAGGAGCTTTGTGACTAATTTCAGTGTTTTTGTTTTGTAAAAAGAAATATATATATGTATACATATATATATATATAACTTTATGCCAGTTTCCCAGTAATCCGCATATTTTATTCACTGCTCAATGATAATGCATTGTTATAAACACTGTCACATGAGTAAATAAAAGTGAGTACTTAGAAGATGAAGAGTGTTAAATTATATTTGTGAAAGGAAGCTTATATATATCCTTTTGATTAACTTTCATTGCCAATTGTATTTCAGATACATAGGGGTTTCCTCCCCCCTCCCAAAGTCGATAACTTTTTAAGCTACCACCTGAGGAAAAAAATGTGTATGTGTACTACTTTACTATTGTATATAGTTTTATAATAAATCAATGGCCATATTAGGATGCAATTTCAACATATAGCTTATCTAGATAGTTTCCCAGAGGATTTTGAAATTACTTAACTGGGAGGATAACATTGCTCAGCACAAAACTGAAACATAACATCATTGATACCACTCATTTATTGTAACTGAGATTCTGAATATTTTTCCTCTTATGCCTTGTTACTTTAGTGCACTTGAACTCACATAAATGCTTCTTTGGATTATCTGGGCTATCTGATTTCATTTTGGATATGATTGCCCATCCTGAATTCAATATGTTGTTTATCTGGTCTATTAAAAATTCATGCCATTTCTAGTTTGTGAAATAAGATGTAAAAAAGATCTTTATTTTTGCCAAGTTTTCTTTAGCAAAACCTATGTTACAACTTCTAAAATGTGAAGAAACAACAAATATACTTGATTAGTATATTAATAGGAAAGTGAAAGTATTTATGGGTACTTTTGGGCAGAATGTGAACAGGAACTTGGCATGGTGGCCTTTATTTTGAGGCATCCATTTACTGTCCTCTAAAGTGAGTCTAGCTTAGCTTGTATATAGTTTTTGTAAGAACTGCTATGATCTTTATTCACTCTTTTACCTTTTCTTATATCTCATATGGCACAAGTAGAGGGGAGAAGCTAGGAGGAAGTTTATCACCTTGTTATGCTGTTAATTTTGAACTCCTGAGTGCCTAAATGTGGTGACTGGCACCTCATATAACTTTTTGAAATTCCTGATGTCATTTCTTTATCTTCCTTCCTGTCAACCAGCAACTTATTTTTTCTTACTGAGACCAGTAATGTCATGATTGTTGAGGGCAAGCTTCATTGTTGATAGTGCAAAGTGTCACTGTTGTGTATTTATTTTATTACAGTTTGGATCATATCGGACAAGTGTAACTTAAGCTGGTGGCTGATACCTATTGTTTTGCTATGTGCAAACGATATTACTGTTTTTTTGAAAACTTCAATAAAAAATATTTGAATACAAAAATGAGCAATTTTGAACTCAAAGTTTTATGTTGTTTTAAGGGTTGCCACAACACTCTTAAATTGGTGTTTTTAAATGGACATATATACATAATATTTACTTTGTTGGTGTGTTTAAAATATTTTTGATAGACATGTTCTAAGTGCATTAGAAAGCAATTACTTGTAATGGAACTGATTTTTTTTTGGACAGTTTGACGTGCATATGATTAAGATTTACAATCTGGTTGTACTTTGCTTTTTAACTTATTAACTGTAAATAAATTTTAGAGAATACACAGTGTCTGGTTTTTCTAGTGATGTTGAAAGTTTTTGAGATGGGATTTTATGTTTGTATGACTTGGAAAGCATTTTAATGTACAGTGTGATGAATTTTAACTTTTTTGTGAGCTTCACACTCGAAGTCTTAAGATAGGTGTTTTGTGCTATCTTGGAAGCCTGTTATATCAACTCTTTAATGATCTGGTGAATCTCCAACACAGTGTCTCATACCCAAGCACAAGCCTTACCCAGTTTGCCAGCAGTAAAGACTTTAAAACTGCATCAAAATTAAACTTTGAGTCTTGACCCCAAGTCCCCCTGTGGTGGTAGAAAGTCTAAAGCTCACATTCTTTCATATTATGAAAGAGTGTTCCATGTGAGTAGCAGCATAAGGGCTGTTCCACAGAGTAAGAGTAGAGCCAGAATTTTTGTTATAGTCTAGTAGGTTGTAACAAGGTAGAAGTATTAGCAAGGGCAGGATTCATAGTATTATGTGGCCTGAATTTTACTTTGTACCTCAGTTCCTATCAACTCCTATTGGAGTCAGCATAGTGTAACAGCTGTGAATCACAGTGCCTGGGATGGAATTAAGGCTTCACTCTTTGCCAACGTTAGCACTCTAGATAAGTTACATAAACCCTCTATGCTTTAGCTTCCTCAAGTATCAAATGTGGTTAGTAAAATAAATTTGCATTAATGAAATAAAAAAGACATTGATGGTGGTGGGCATATAGGAAATACTAAATGCTATTAATTGGAGGCATGTGTGCTAATGATAAGTATATATGCTAAGAGTGGTCCTTTGGGAGTTAAGCTTCCCATGAATAGAAGGGACTGGGAAAGCCAAAAGACAAATCAAGAAGGTAATTTGTGGGTGAATTAAAGACATAAAGAAATCTATATTTTTGTAGGTTATTGACAAACTATACAGCAGGAGGTTGGATTAGATTGATTTATTAGACAGTTTTCACTGTTGGAGGTTTTCTAGGCTTTCTTAAAATTTTGGGGTCTTTTATTATAATACCTTTGAAAAATATTTAAAATGTGCTGTTATGTGTTTTAAATTGAGAATTTAAAAAAGTAATAGCTTAAAGTTATTGACCCAAAAAGTTGGCAAATTTCCACACTAAATTTTTACTTGGAATAAGTTCAGTAAGGGTTACTTAAGAACCATGTTAATTCATCTAATATACAGAACCAAAATAGAACAATTTGTGTGAGGTTTGTGCTTCCTGTGTTAAAGGAAACAAATGAGTACAATAGTTATGTTTGAACAGCAGAAAATTATTACAAAACTAAAAAAGATCCTCATATTTGAAGCACTGACACACTCATTTTTAGATTTTGGGTCTAAAGCCTTTAAATTAGCTCTAATTCCTTTTAGCACAGAGAATAACAGAACATATTCTAACTTGGTGAGCAAGCCAAAGTTGTAGTATCTGAAAATTGACACAAAGAAGTTTCTTACATGGAAGTTATCCAGTAGTGAAAAGCTCAAAACAGCCTGATTGCAGATTGCACAAGAGCAATAACTTCTCATTGTCAGCGCTCTCTTGTTTTGGTAAATATCACCCCAAACCGTAATCTATAATATCATAAACACATCAAGAGCCCAACTGGAAGGTAATGATCACAATGACATCAAACACTATGGCTAGCCCAGCAAGTTGGAATAAATATTCTTTTACTAAATTCAAAATTCGACCTCTTTTGCTTCTGAAAGTATTCATAGAGTTGTTACATAGAGATATAGAGAGTCTTGTGAATTTATACATATATATATATAAATTTGATATATATATATGTGTCGAATATAAATTCTAGGATTTTTTTTTCAAATACATGTTCTTTAAATGTGTACTAGACAGAAAAATTCAAGAACCATATGATTTCACTGATATGTGGGATATAAAACTGAAAGCAACAAGGGAACAAGACAAAGAAACAAAAACTCATAGACACAGACAACAGTTTAGTGGTTACCAGAGGGGAATGGGGGAGGGGGGTGGTAGAAGAGGGTAAATGGGATTAAATATATGGTGATGGAAGGAGAACTGACTCGGTGGTGAACACTTAATGTGATATATAGATGATGTATTACAGAATTGTACTCTTGAAACCTATGTGATTTTACTAACTATTGTCACCCCAATAAACTTTAAGTAATAAAAAATGTTTACTGGAACAAGCATAGAAATAAGGGTGTGACTTAGGGTTCTAAACTCTAGGTTAAAACTATTGAAGCATGGAATACCTATTAAAAGTACATATATTAAAAGTATTATAAGCACAGCTTCATAAAATTTCATAAGTTCAGTATTCTCATGGAACTAACATTCAGAATAAAAAATAAAATAAAACAGAACATTACCAGTACCCTAGAGAACTCTTTATACCTCTTCCAGTCACTATCTCTCTCTCCTCCAAGATAACAATTATTCTGACTTCTTACAGCATAGATAATGTTTTGCCTGTTTTTGTACTTTGTATAAATGGAATTATGTGTTGTGTGCCTACCCTATTTCACTCAAAATAGTGTTTGTGAGATTCATACATATTATTGCATGTAGCTGTAAATCATTAAGTCTTGTTGGTGTATAGAATTCCATTGTGTGAATATTCTACAGTGATTCTACAACTCTTGATGGACATTTAGGTAGATTCCAGTGTAGGGCAATTATGATTAAAGCTTCAGTGAACATCAGAGAACATGTCCTTTGGTGAGCTTTTTGTTTTGTTTTTTTTTGGTGTAGGGGGACTATTTACTTAGCAGTAAATTTGCTGGGTCACATGTTACACAAATGATCAGCTTTGGTAGATACTGCCAAACAGTTTTCCCAAATGGTTATACCAATTTACATGAACTTTTTTCTTTTTTTAAGATTTTTATTGGGGAATTGGGGGGATAGGAACAGTGCTGGGGAATTGGGGGAAGGGGAACAGACAAGTTGCTGTCATTTTGTTCTTCAGTCTAGTTGTGGAGGACGTTGCTTCACTGGCCCAAGCTGGCACCATCATTGCGCTCTTCCCGGGTGAGGCAGATCAGTCACCGGCTTCTGGACGGCCGCTCACTACGGCTGCTGGCCGCTCAAGCTGGCTACATACGGTATATATATATTCATTTATAGTTAACATACAATATTATACAACAATACAACATCAGCTTTAGGTGTACAGTGCAGTGATCAAGCCTCTACCCTATCCATGAAGTGGTCTCCCTAACAAGACATGTGACAATCTGACACCCTACAATATTTATAACTTTATTAATTATATTCCCCAAACTGTCTTTCATGTCCCTGTGGCAATATTGTAATTGCCTATTTATGCTGTCTAATCCCTTCCCTTTCTCCCTCATCCCCACTCCCCTCCCAACTAGCAACCATCAGTTGTTCCTCTATATCTCTGAGACTATTTCTGTTTACTTTGCTCTTTCATTCATTTTTTTAGATTATAAGTGAGGTCATATGGTATTTGTCTTTCTCCGACTGACTTATTTCACTTAACATAATAGGTTTTTTTAATATAGGCTGTTTTTTAGGTCAGTTTTAGACTTAGAGACAAATTGCACAAAAAATATAGAGGCCTCCCCATACACCAAGCTTCTATAGTTATTAATCTCTTTCATTAATGTGGGTACATTTATTACAACAGATGCATGTGACATTAGTGACACGTCATTAACTAAAGCTAGGGTTCACTCTTTGTGTTGTACAGTTTCATAAGTTTTGACAAATGCATAATGTCACGTATCCACCATTACAGTATCATACAGATTAGTTTCACTATCCTAACAATGCCCTATGCTCCACTTATTTATTTGTCACTTCCTCTCTTCCCCTGTACCCCTGGCAACCAGTGGTCTTCTTACTGTCTCTACAGTTTTGCCTTTTTCAGAATGTCATGTAGTTGGAATCATAAAGTATATGGGTGTGGCTTTTTCAGGTTGGTTTCTTTCACTTAGCAATATGTATTTAAGTTTCCTCCGTGTCTTTTACCTCCCTCCAGCTCTCCTTCCCTTCCTTCCTTTTGTTAATGGAGTTAACTTTTTAACACAGTTTTAGATTTACAGAAAAATTGACCAGATAGTTCAGAGAGTTCTTTATTTTCCCTCTTCTTGTTTTGCTGGAGTACATCCTCAGATAACTTCCTAATAAAAAGTGAATACAGTCAAAGGTTCCAAGGCTTTGCATGTCTGAAAATGTCTTTATTCTGTTCCCACATTCCGACAGTTTTGATAGGTTTGGAATCCTAAGTTGTAATGACTCATTACCCCTTCCCTAAGTGGCCCCAGACTATAACACTGTTGGAACTATGATATCTATTTTTTATAGTGTTTCTGACTCATGCTGTCATTTTTACCTTATTGTGCATTCTTTTGAAATGATTCACAAAGTTCAGCAAGTGGAATGAGGCTTCGCCTCTTGAAGGGCCTAAAATAGAACTTAGGAACATATTTGAAACCACCACAGACTACCCTCTGGGCTTAATTATTTACGTTCATCTCAAATGCAAAATATCCTCACCCTGTCCTAAGATCCACCCTATCAATCTCCTAGTCCTTATAATCAGCTCATGGTCCAGGATGCTGTCATCTAAATTAGGCCCAGGTGTGGATGGGGCCCCTTGGGTGCACGTCCGCTCAATCTGAAGACCTAGAAATTAAAGATACAACCAACAGCCCAAAGTGGGATAAGCATAGAATAACCGGAATAGACACTGACTGCTAGGAGAAAAGGAAGATGCGGAAGAGTCACTGGTCCATAGTCATTCTAACATTCAGCTGGGCACAGATGGCCATTCATTAGGACCCAAACCCCGAGGATAATTTCCTACGGCTCCAGCTCTACCCTTTGGGTTCTTGATTACATTCTTTGACTCATTCTTCCTTTTTCATGAAAGGTAGCCTGCATTTGCATTTGCATATTTGTTTTAGTCTACTTACTGATTCTAGAAGTTTGTGGGTCCAAAGTGCTTTCATTGTACTGTCTCCGTTCTTTTAAGTAAACCCTTGTTTACCTTGGGTTTCTGTTGAGACTGCTGAGGAACAACACTCTTACACTTCCAGTTATGCGGAGACTGTAGGTCTTACAGTTTGCTTTCTGAGGGTATGCTTATATCACAGCATACTGGGATTGTCCAAGACTACTTTGTTTAGGAAACTTTTCTGGCATCTTTTCTCAAATGTCATCTGTTCAGCTTTGTTCTTAATTTCACCTTTGAGAAGGGCTGCATCATAAACGTTATCTGCCAATAAAATGTGAAAGCATATTTTAATGGTATTGACTATATACAAATAGTATCAGGTAGGAATGCATTCAGCTGCAGGTAACAGAAAGCTTGCCACCAGTGGCTTAAACAGAGAGATTTACTCACAAAATAGGCTGCAGGCTATGCTACCTTAAGGCAGTAGTGTCACCTGAAGCACACTGACCGGAATGGCAGTGCTGCCATTTTTTTTTTTATAATCTACTTCAAAATATTGGAAGAAATGTTAGCAATCATGAATACTAATAATACCAATATTTACTCATTACTTACACTTGCCCTCCTCAAATGTGTCAGCATTTCAGATTCATTGCAAACCTATGAGATGCAATGGCTATGTCATTTGAAAGTCATTCCTTCTTCTCCATGTCACTAACTAGCTGTGCTGTTTGTAGGGCACAGGCTTCGTGAGACTCTCTCCAAGTTTTCCTTTGCTAATCAGTGCATCGAGCAAGCATAAGAATTCTAGACTCTAAGGCTTTTGGGTTGTGAAGAAACCAGTCGAGGCTTTTCAAATAACATTAAAGATCCACGATGTTTAATATCCTCTCAGGATGAACCCTCAGAGGTGCTCCTGTGGGTGTGTTGGCTTTGTGCTTCTGTTGGTCAGAGCACTGACTCTCAGAAGGCACTACAATTTTTATGTCAATTATAATTATTAATGAACGTGAAAACAAAGCCTTTTACTTTGTCTTCTGTTGATGTTTTCTAACATACGCTGTTAACAAGTTTCATTTTATTTGATTATTATCATCATATAACTACTCTAATATCATCACAGAGCCATGGTGGCCCCAGGTGTAGTAGCAGCTCTGGAAACTTCCGATGTGGCAGTGGTTGGAGCCAGACTGGACTCCAACTAGATCTTGGCCACTTGGGTTTGTCTGTTTTTCTCCATGTATCTCACCTCCCAGACCTGTGAGCAGTGAGAATCTGATTAGTCAGCAAGTCTTGAGCAGATATAGACCATTTCACTGGATGACTGTGGTTAGCTGTGCCTGGGGTAGCATGCGTAGTTCTGACACCAGCACCTGGCAGGGCCATAGCACAGTTCTGTGCTCCTCCTCAGAAAGCGGCGGGATACATTTCAAGCACTTCAAGCTTCACTGTTCCCTGCAGGCTGATATGTTTTTGTCATCTTCATCCATTTACCAAACTAATTTAAACTTAATGATAAAGGAAGTGTGACTTATGCGTCTGTCCTTTGCAAATTGAAACACTGGTGCTAGTTTTGGGTATTTTATGAATAAATGGTGAATTATATAAAAATATAGAGGTGTGGGGCCTTGGAATCTGTACCCTTACTAAGCACTCCATGGTCTGATGTGGGGTGAGGTGAGGAAGTGTCAGATTATACTTTAAGAAATCCTGCCTTAGAAAATTATAGCCTTTTGGATTTTCACAGCATTTTATATAATGTAGTAGAAAATCTCTATAAGGTCTTTGTCTGTATAAATTTAGAGCTTTTCAAAGATCTGTATCCTAGTCTCCAGTTTTTCATTAATTTTCAATGCAGTTTCCTCCAGAGCTTTCTTTATTTCCTTTGCATTATTCTACTGGACATTTGACCAAACTTGTCCAACTTTTCCTTAAATTGAGTATGAACATTTGGAATAGCACTGACACATTCAATACCCAGATGTTTTATTATTTCTGGTAGGAGTTGGTTCTCTCTGTGGGAGATAAGTAAACCCATGTCTTATTTTTTATCTCAAATAAAAATACCTTCCCTATTGATCAGCAAATATGTGTGCAAGGAAACATGCTAGGTACTGCAATGGGGAACAAGAAGTTTAGAAGTGTAAATTAGATTTCCTTTCTGTCATGAAAGAAAGAGATAAACTGTTTTTATTTGATTAATTAGGGTAAACTGTGTTTTAAAAAAATAAAAGGAAAGATTGTCATGAAGTCAGATAAAATTTAAGCAATGAAATGTTTTTCCCTAGGAGTTATGAGAAATACCATAATCTACAAATTTTGCACTAAAAAGTTCTTGCTAATAAGATTATACAACTTATCTTTCAAAAGTTTGTTTTGTGTAATGCTATTATTTTTTTGTTTTTCAAACTGAAAAGGTTTTTTCGCTTCTGCTTTTAACATGAAATGAAAAGACATTTTTTCTCTATATTCTTGCCATTTTAAATCTGAGCTTTTAAAAAAATCTCTTATGTATTAATTGTTTTTGTCTCCATTTTTTGTATAAAACTAGCTCTGAAATTGGGAATTATGTTGATTATTATTAACTCAAGCCCAGTGAACTTAAATTGTCATAAAACCAAACATTTGAGTAGATGTGAGTTCATCTCTTAGAGTTCTTTCTCCAGTCCTTAGCAGGATTTTATTGAAATAATCTATAACATAGTGGACATCCTGTCCCTGTGAGAAATGGTCTGGATTTCACCTTGTATATTGGTTTTTGTAGAAATCTAGGTATTGAGAGGGCTGAGGGCTGGATGGTGGGAGAGGGAGACTTTGTAGAAGTGCAGAATATCTAGGTTTACTTGAAGCCAGCTGAGCAAAGGAACATTGGAAGGGCTTGTCTCAGCAGGGCTCAGCTCTCAATTGTTGTGAAATTAGTGAAAAGTACACTCATGAGAACCCACATGAGAGATGCCTTCAGAATTCTAAAGGGGCTTGTTTGGTTATTTTATTAAATAAGGGTCTCGGGGATATTTACTTCAGTCTCCTGTGTCCATAATACTTCTTCACACTGGTTATGGTGTAATTACCTCCTTATGTAACTCTCATTCTCTCCCCTTAGACCATGAATTCATAATTGGCAAGATTCATCTTTCTCATCTTTATGTCATTACAACAGTGCTGGCCATGTGCAAATGATCAGTAGATATTGAACTCCATTGTGTTATGGAGTTCAGACAAACCTAGAATACATGGTCCCAAATTTTACAGAAGAACTAGCTGTGTCATTTCAGTTTTATGTGTAATAGAAGCAATCTGTAATGGAGGGGAAAAAATATACACATACACACACACTCACATGGTGTGATCAAAAGATATGGTGAATGTTTAAATAAAAAAATTTAAAAATGTATTACAATAAAAGATATATTGCCAGTAATCCCCCTCAAAACACTCCCTCTCATGACAAACACACTTATGCCATCGCTCTTGCCACTTTCTGAAGCAGTTCTGGAAGTCCTCTTTTGTGAGTGTCTTTACTTCATCCTGCATAATGACAACGCTCCGTGTCACACATCACTTCTGTTATATGGCAATTTCTGTCAAATAAAAACATTGTGGTGTGTCCTCATCCACCTTATTCACCAGATCTGGCACCATGTGTCTTCTGGCTCTTCCCCTGAGTCAAAATGATTCAGGACATCGAGGCAGCCACAACAGTGCAACTAAAGACACTTATGAAAGAGGACTTTCAGAACTGCTTCAGAAAGTGGCGTGAACTATGGGATAAGTATGTTTGTCATAAGGGGGGGTATTTTGAGGGAAATTAATGGCAATACAGTTTATTACTGTACATTTTTTTATTTAAACATCCAGTGAATTTTGTGATCACAGCATATATATACAGAACATGCCAAAAAAATGTATACACATTTTAAGAAAGGAGAAAGCTGTATTAAAATTGTAATACTCAATATATACCAAAAACAAAAGATGAATACAAGTCACGCTTGAGTTTTGCAATTACAAGTGGTGCTCAAAGTGGTTACCATCAGCATAATTTTAATACAGTTTTTTCCTTTCTTAAAATGTGTATGCATTTTTCTTGGCACCCTCTGTGTGTGTGTGTGTGTGTGTGTGTGTGTGTGTGTGTGTGTGTATATATATATATATATATATATATATATATATATGAACTTTTGATGAATTTCTAGCACTTTTTGATCAAATGAATGGGCTGAAAACTGGTAACTCTTATGATCTTACTTACAACTCAGTACCACCTAATAATCATTACCTTAGAGTGCCTTAGCAAGAGGCAGCATAACGCAGTAGTTAAGAAGGTGGCCTCTGGAGCCAGGCTGCCTTTCTGTCTTACTAGCTGCAGACCTTTGGATAATCTACTCAATATCTCTGTTCCTTAGTTTCTTCAGCTGTAAAAACAGGTGTAAGATAACACTTACCTCATGAAGCTCTTACAAGAATTAAGTAAAATAACACAGGTTAAACATTTTAAATAGAGCCTGCAACTTGGTTAGCTTCAATTCAGTAAGTGTTCACTTTTATTAGTAATAATGTAAAAAAAACTTTATAAAGTCTCAGTTTGCTTACTTGAAAACTTAATATTGGCATATGTTGAAAGCAAAGAACAGCTGCAATACATAAAATGTCATGAGTCCAAACTTATTTGGGTAGGTGAGGTCAAATTCACTAAAAGTAGTTGTGCAAAAGGTGCTGCAGGTATTGGGAAGAACACAGAGATGCACAAGACTTGCCCTCAGTACAAACTGATAGGAAATGGTCAGAAATACACAGGATAATAGAGGGAACAAACTAACATTAATTCCTACCATATACTAGGTACTATTCTATGCACTTTATGCTTGCCTTTCTTTTAAGCAAAACTAACCGTCCTATGAAATAGCTATTATCATTTGCACTTAATAGATGAATCAACTAAAGCTTAGTTTAGAGATGCTAAGAAATTTACAAAATACTATATATCTATGTAGCAGAACTAGGATTTGAATCCACATCTGTCATATTCCCCTCCCTCCACTTATGTTTTTAAACACTTGGAGGAAGCGAAATAAATTCTTCATCCCTGGAGGAATCTACTATAGGACTGTGAAATCTCAAAGTGGAAAAATAAACCAATCTATGAACCCTATTGTGTTCACTTTCGTATTTCTCCTGGTGTACAGCATAGGTGTTCAGTGTTTGTGACATGAATAAGCTTATGAATGAATGAACCAAAGCATGAATTCCTTTGTTCCTATGATTGCATTGTTTAGTTTGGCTGGGAATCTCAGGGCAACCTGGCTTATGTCTAAAATAATCATAAGCCACTGTATGTGTAGCCTCTTCTAAATGCCACAAGCAGGTAAAAGAAAAGATTATTTAAGATAACATCGGTCTCAAATTACTTGTAATCCAGTAAAAATACAGATTTCACAAATTTAACCATGGGAAGTCATGTGCAGTTTAAAACCCTTCCTCCTCTATGCCCCAATTGCCAGCCTCTCTGTTTGAATCCTGCAGGCCCCATGGCAGACACCTCCTGCAATTTATGGTATCAGCTCTGTAAACTGCTACAGGATGACAGTGTGGACTGGGTGTATTCTAATCCCCCTTTGGGCATCCTTATGACCAGTGTTTTGGACTCTGCATCTGGTAGATTGCTTATCTCTATGTTATTTAGCTCCTTTTTTGGAGCTTTCTTGTGTTCTTTCATTTGAGACATGTTTCTTTGTCTCCCCATTTTGACTGCATCCCTGTGTTCACTTCTATGTGTTAGGTAGAGCTGCTGTGTATTCTGGTCTTAGTAGAGTGGCCTTATGTAGTAGGTGTCCTGTAGGGCCCAGTGTCAGTCTTGCTGTTCACCTGAGTGAGTGCTCCAGGTATGTCTTTTGTGTGGGTTGTGTGTGCCCTCCTGTTGTAGTTGAGCCTCGGTTGCTGTTTGCATGTCAATGGGAAAGGTTGACTCTCAGGCTGATTGGTTGTGAGGACCAGCTGTGACTATGGTGGAGGTGCTGTTGTGCAGGGGCTGATTCTAAAGATCAGGATTCATTTTAGTGGGGCTCTGGTGCCTGCTGAGTTTGCCCTTTGGATATGTTGTTTGTGGAGATGGTTGGATGGTGTGGTCTGACATTGGCCACTGGTTGTGTTGATTCTAGGGCCTCCTGGGAGGAGCTCTGGTGCAGGCCAAGGTCAGCTGCTACCTGTGCCATGTTCAGGGTCACTTGGTATGAGCCATAAATGATCTGCAAATGCTGGGCTTAGAGGTACCTAGGAGAGGCTAAGCTGTGAACTGAGGCAGGTTACTACTAGTGTCAGGCTTGGGGCTGCTTAGCAAGAGGTACAAGGCATGCTGAGGCCAGATGCTGCTTGTTTGGGGTTCGTGAACCTTCAGAGATTTTAGGAAAGTCCACAACATGAGTCAAGGCAGGCTGTGTGTATGAAAAAGCCATGAGAAACGACCTGGGTGGGCTTGCAAGTTAGGTGGGGTGGGGTTTCAGAGAATCACTGGGGTGGAATGAATGGTGTTAGCTAGGTTCATGGAGATTCAGATATGGCACCCACCTGTGCATGGCAACTGGATGAGGGGAAGGTTCAACAAAGAAACAATGGCTTCTGCCAGCTCTTCCCTCCAGGAGAAAGCTGCCCCTCCCTGAAGCCAGGCAATTCATTTTCTCCCCTATGTCCCTGGCACCTTTTGAGCTGCTGCCCCAGTGCTGGAGCTCAGAGAGGGTGAGTCCATGCATGGTCCCTTTAAGAAGAACACCTTGGACTTCAGCTGCCCTCTGTCTCACTCAGCCACAATCTCCACTGGTTTTCACAGCTAGAAGTTATGGAAACTTGTCTTTCCAGAACTGGAAGCCTGAGCTGGGCACCTGGTGTGGGCTAGGACCCTCTCTCCTCAGGGGAAATCTCTGCAGCCAAGGTAACCCTCCCAGTTTTTAACTGCCACACAAAGGTGTGGGACCAGTCTGTTCTGTATGTCTGCCCCTCCTACCAGGCTTAACGTGGCTTTTTCTGTATGTCATTAGTTGTAGGGCTTCAATTCAGCTAGATTTCAAGTGATTCTGTGATGGTTGTTCTGTAGTCTAGTTGTCATTTTGATGTGGTTGTGAGAGGAGGCAAGCAGAGTTTACCTACTCCGCCATCTTGAGCAGAAGCCTGAGCTAGGTGTTTGAAACAAAACAAAACAAACCAGAAGGGGCTCATCAAAATTGTATGTCCTAAGGGTTTGACAAACATTTAGTGGCTTTTTGCAGAAGCATTTGGTCAAGTGCTGTCCCCAAGCCTGGGGCAAATGCAGATTGGACTACAGGGCCACTGAGTATGGAGTTTGAGAGCCCCACTGTGTGTCCTCAGGCCAGGACTCAGGAGCGGTAGAAGGAGGAGGTGATGCCAGGGTGCACTTGCTGCAGCAGCCACCACTCCTGAAGTGATTCCATCACTCAGACTCTTTAATGCTTGAGGACTCTTTATTCTGACTAAAGGGCAACCATCCTGAACCTTAAAAGATGTGACTTAGAGCTACTTCTGGAAATAACTCAACCCAGCCTCCTCAATTTAATGTTCCAGCCCAGAGAGTCACAGGGCCTTGCCCGCTGTTGTCAGCTAGTGAGTGGTACAGCTGGGATGAGAATCCTCATATTCCAATTCTCCATTCAGTATTTTATCAGCCGATCCATTTCACAAGGGAAGCTTAGCCCTTCTTGAATTTTTATTGGGTTTTGTTGTAGAATTTAACACAAGGTATGTTTATCAGGTAGTTTGAGCTGGGGAAAGGAGCTGTAAAAACAGTGTGGGTGAGACACAGGGAGACCTGGAAGGAGAGAGGACACTGAAACACCAGGAGAGGGGGGCCTGAGGGACACTCTGCCTCTTTCATTTTGCTTTGCACTGGCCTTATTAAGGATGTCTGGGCAGCCTGGTCATGGGTGCTGGTGGAGTTTTGTGTATTGGCAATGGCCTGGGTTAGGGGCACCTTGGGTAGGTTTCTGACAGTCTGTGGGAAATAGGTGTGTGTGTATGTGTGTGTGTGTGTGTGTGTGTGTGTGTACATGTGTGTGTGAAAGAGAGAGAGAGGGAGAGAGGTTCACAGTGGGGAGATGTGATATTTATTTTGATTGCCTATTCCAATCATTTTCAAATGATTCAAATCATAGGGCATTTTCCTTAAAAAAGTAAGTCCTAAAGAATAATAATAATAATTATTATTATTATTATTATTAGATCTAGAAATTGATGTGCATTGTTAAAATCTTTTTTTCCCTTAAGTATATCTCTTTGATTTTACAAGTTGGGTTTGGTCTCCTCTGAATCTGGGAAGATATAATGGAATATTAAAGATGCTTTGGAATGGAAACTTCATTGGTGTCATTTTTAATTCGTTTCACAGATCCAGGATTCTGGCAGGAGCAAGCTGAAATATACAGTCAAATGAGTTATCCCAGCCAACATGGAGCAGAGAGCAAGGCAGAATGGGGTGAGTGTGGGGAATGCAAGGTTTGGAAGCTGAGTTCACAATCTGCTGTGAGGATTTGGGCAAATCAGGGCTTTTTCTTTCTTTCTTTTTTTTTTTAGATTTTTATTGGGGAATTGGGGGAAGGGGAACAGACAAGTTGCTGTCCTTTTGTTCTTCAGTCTAGTTGTGGAGGAC
>NW_017731662.1:2048332-2069936 GCF_001890085.2 Hipposideros armiger | reverse complement strand
CCGTCACCAGTGACTCACAGCAGCCCAGCTCCAGGTTGAGCTGTTGTTCAGCATCTTAGCTGTGGAGGGCAGTGTCACTGGCCCTCATATGTGGGATCCTAACCAGGGCCCTCTGGCGTCCCAAGCCAGCTCTTAACTAACGTGTCACTCAGCCGGCCCAGGGCTCTTTCTATTCAGAAGTTTCATGATGCAGGTTAATGTTCTACATGAATTCTGTACAATCAAACTCATGCCTGCATGAATAATTCATAAAAGAGGACCTTAGATGGAGCTATTCCGACAGACATTACTCATCTTTCAAGTTAGTGATGGAGATCATATGTATGGCTGAGGTTCAGAAATTGTATTCATTCACCAATGAAGATATTTTAAAACTGAATTTAATGTTGTCCAGGTTTTGTTCTTCTATTTTGTTCACTTTTTAGTTAACATTTTAGAGCAGCAATGTATTTATCTTAAGCAGATTTAATGTCTGAATAGGGATATCACTAGAAAATTAATGAATAATAAATTTCTGTTTCTATTGTAAAGGAGTGTCACCAATTAGTATAGACTATACCTTGAATATAGTGACCAGTGTATGAAAGAATATTGTGAGCTTAGCATTCTATTGTGGGATATGGGATTTGCTTTGTTGAAAGATGCTTATGAGAATTCCAACATGCTTACTCATTGGCAGTGATGGTTAAAAGGAGAAGGATATTTTAGTTGAACTGAATGCTTTTTTTTGAAAATAGAAGTGTGAATATGATTCTGATTAATTATTTTCTAATTGTTCTTCATTATTCAGAACAGTGTATAACAAACTGAAGAACTAATCTCTCTTCTTGAGGAAAATAATATTCAGAAAACTTTCATTAAAGGGACCCCTGGAAATGTCACAGAAAATCCTTTTTCCTGTAAATTTTCTGTTCATTTTCTCTTCCTTATTCTTTCTCTCACTACTCCATAGACCTTTTTCTGATGTTTAGTTTGGTGTTCTAGGAGTTCAGGTGCTACCTCCCTCAAATACTTTGAGTAGGTCTTTTCTAGTATGATTGCTTCATGTTAAAAAATAAAGACATAGTTAAGATTTCTATTATAGACCCACTCTTGTAATGATAGACATGTAATCCATTTCCTCCTTTTCTGGAGAGCAAATTGGCAATAAATATCTAGAATCTTAAGTTGCTTTTCATAATCTTTTGCTCTGTAATTTCACATTTAGAATTTTGTTCTAATGCAACAAAGATGAAAAACTAAATTGGTGTAGAGAGATATTTGTGTAAGAATATATGTAAGAAAAATTAGACATAAACAATGTTCAGTATTGGGACAATAATTATGTGACAATATCCCACACAATGAAATTTTATGTAGTCATTAAAGTCATGTTTTTATAATACATATAGTGCTCTGAAGTTAAGTGAAAAAGAGAAGCAGTATATAATGTAGAGGACATAGTCCCAATTTATTTTTTTCAATCAAATACCTCAAAATATTTTAGGTATAATTTACATATAATAACATTTTCCCTTTTCAGGTATATACTTTGGTTAGTTTTGACAAATGTGTACAGTCATGTGATCACCAACACAATCAGGATATATACTCCACCACCCCAAAAAGTTTTCTTTTGCCCCTTTGTAGTCAGTACTCTCCCTCCACTCCAGTCCTTGGCAAACTATATTGGGTTGTCAGAAAAGTCATGACGCATGTTTGCAACAGATGGCACTAGTTCATTTTTGGAAGCACTAGAGTCATTTGCATCTATGTTATTGCTATGTCATTTGACAGCTGACAGTTCTAACTTTATTCTAAAAAAAGATTGAGTGATTTGGTTGAGTTTTGGAGATTTACAACATGTTGAAGATGGAAGACCAAACTGTGCATTTTTGCCATATTTTACTGTTTTACTTCCATAAAGGGAAGAATGCGTTTCAAGCTTGTGAAAAGTTGCATAAAGTTTACAGTGACAATGCTCTACAAGGACATCAGTGCCAATGATGATTTATGAAATTTCGTGCTGGTGATTTTGATCTCAATAATGCTCCTCTATAAGAGAGGCCCACCGAGGTTGATGACGACAAAATAAAGTCATTGATTGAGTCAAACACACGTTACATGACATGAGAGATTGCAGAAACATTGAACATCCATCATTCAAGCATTCACGATCACCTGAAGAAGCTGGGCTATGTAAGCAAGCTCGATATTTGGGTTCCGCATGAACTCAAAGAAGTTCATTTGACAGCGCATATAAACATCTGCAATATGCTCATTAAACATGATGAAAATGATCCTGTTTTGAAGCGACTGATAACTGGTGATGAGAAATGGATTGTTTATAACAATGTGGTATTGTAAAACGGTCTTGGTCCCAATGTGATGATTCACTTCAAACAACATCAAAAGCAGACAGTCATCAAAGGAAGGTTATGCTCTCAATGTGGTGGGATTTTAAAGGTGTCGTGTTTTTCGAGCTCCTACCAAGGTACCAAACAATCAATTTGAATGTGTACTGTCAGCAATTTGACAGTTTGAATGAATCCATCATCCAGAAACATCCAGAGCTTGTTAATTGTAAAAGAGTTGTGTTCCATCGCGACAACGTGAGACCACACACAAGTTTGATCACCTGTCAAAAATTATTGGAGCTTGGATGGGATGTGTTGCCACACCTACCATACTCACTTGACCTTGCACTGTCAGACTTCCACTTGTTTTGCTCTCTTCAAAACTCCTTGTGTGGTATAATGTTCAATTCAGATGAGGCTGTAAATCAGCACCTTGTTCAGTTTTTCGCAAATAAAGACAGGTCCTTCTATGAACAAGGAATTATGAAGCTCACTGAAAGATGGCAAAAGATTATCGAACAAAACAGGCAATATTTCATTGATTGATGTTTGTTCTTTATATAAATAAATGACCTTTGAAAACTAGACAAAATACGTCATGACTTTCCTGACAACTCAATAGTTTTGTATTTTCCAGAATATCACATCAATGGAATTCTACAGTATGTTGCCTTTTGCATCTGGCTTCTTTATCTCTGAGATCCATTTGTGCTGTGTGTATCAGCACTACACTCCTTTTATTGCAAAGCCACATTACATTGTATGAACATATCACAATTTGTTCATTCACCAGTCCATAGACTTATGGATTGTTTCCAGTTTCTAAGGATCATGAACATTTGTACACAAGACATAATGTTTTTATTTTTCTTGGGTAAACACCTTAGGAGAAGTATTACTGGGCCATATGGTAAGTGTATGTTAAAGAAATTGCCAAACTCTTTTTCGAAGCATCTGTGATATTTTGCATTCCTACCAGCAATGAGAGTTTCAACGGCTTTGCATCCTCCAAGTTCATGGTATAGTCTGCTTTAAAATTTTAGCCATTCTAATGGGAGTGCAGTGGTATCTCATTTTCCTAGTGGTTAATGTCAAGCATCTTTTCATGTGGTTATAGACCATCCATATAGCCTCTCCTGTGAAATGTCAACTTTTTAAAATTGAAGTTGTTTATTTTATTTTTCAGTTTTGAGAGTTCTTTATATATGCTGTATACAATTCCTTTGTCAGATATGTGATTTGCAAATATTTTTCCCAGTTATAGCTTGTTTTTTTATTTTCATAATAGTGTCTATTAAGAGCAAAAGTTTTAATTTTATCAACTTAGCTATTTTTAAAATTTTATTATTCATGATTTTTATAATAAAATTTATAGTTTATACTGGTTTTAGATTTATAAAAATATTGCAACAATAGCACAGAGAGTTTCCATATACCCCACACCCAGCTTTTGTCTCATTAATGTTGCTCTATAGTTCATTTGTCACAACCAATGAATATGGTGATTTGGGGGCAAAAAATCTTTGCTTGCCCCAAGTCACAATGGTTTTCTGTTTTTATGTAGAAATTTTATAGTTTTAGCTTTAATTAGTTAAATAAAGTATATAGTTTTAGTTCTATAACACATTTTAGTTAATTTTGTGTATGATCTGAGGTAATGTTGAGGTTCATTTTATTTTTCTGTGTGGGCATTCAATTGTTCCAGCACTATTGCAGAATAGGCCTTTTAATTTAAATATGTATATATATTTAATACACATATTAAATACATACAATATGATATATATCTAATAATGATATTTGATATATATTTAATATAATATACATTTAAATATATTTATATGTAAATATATATTTTATTTAAATATATATACTGAAGTATATACTGTAATGGCAGTTCTATTTTTTGTTTACCTCCTATATTTTCTATGTTTCTCCAATTAGCATGAGTAAGCAGAAGTTTTCAGTGAGCAAACACAATATGTTAAAGAGTTATAGTGAAAATAAATGCAATAGAAGTGAAGATTGAAAGAAACTGGCCTCTGAAGGACCAGTTTCAGATTATGAAGGACAGATGAGCAGATTATGTTGCTGAGAGGGTGACAGATACCTCAGTCATCCATTTGTGGATTTCTAAACAACATTGCAGAGCCTGGGAGGCCTGGCTCTGTTGTGGTTCCTTTTTTCCTATGTGGTCTAGTGCAGTAGTTAAGAATCCTGTATTTTTTATTTCCAAATCCACGCTTACAATAAACCTCCAATACTTAGGACAACTTGAGTGGGTCTCTGTTTCTTGTAGCCTAAAGGAAACTTACCAGCAAAGCGACACAAGGACAAAGCAGTCACGTCTTTATGGGGTGAGGATGAATGGCTAAAGAAAAACATGTGCTGGCCCTGAAACTTCTCCAGAGTTTGGCCTCCATGGGTGAAATTAAAGGTATATATTTTGTTACAACATTATATTTCTCATAGTTATAAATATATTGTTTAGATCAAGGGGTAATATATTAATATTTTAACCATTTATTTTTAAATTTATTTTTCATGTATTTCAACTCAGAGGCCAGAGTTCTGAAATCAAGTCACTTCTGATTTGGGATGGAGAGAGAAGGTTGAAAGTAGAACATTTCTGAACATAGGCCAAGACTTGTACTGGTGACATTGGTTATCAGAGACATCCAAAGAATCATACAGCTCAAGTTTCCATACTTGAGACATTGCTTGTCATGGTTAAGGTCATGGGCTGTATTTAAAGGCCATCTCCATGACTTTCTTAGCTATGTGACCTTGAGCAGATTAAAAAGCCTCCTTAAACCTCAATTCCTTCTTTTGCAAACAGGAGTATGGGGAAGCTTCTATTAGGTAATATTCCTACCATAGAGGAAGTGCTCCATAACTGTCAGCTCATCTCACTGCTCCCTAATATTCGCCAGCACTCATGTCAGGGGGCCCAGAGGCCTTGTGTGCATGCCTGAATTTTTAGGTTAATTGTTCACTTTGAGACAACGGCCTTCTGCGTCATTGAGCCCTTGAGCCACCCCATCTGTTCAGCCATCTATGTCTCCCTGTGTGGGTTTCCTCCTCATTTTTAAATCCTTAATTAGTTTTGGGTGATAGAATGATCAGCACCACCTGAGCATCAGTTATTAGCAATAAATGTGGCTCCTCTGAGAAGCTATGGCATACTAATTATTTCTACGTAAAGGTAGTCTTCTGCAGCTCTGATTACCTGCTAAATTATACCAGTGCATATTTTACAATTTTTTTTCTGTTTGTTTTGGAATCATTTACCTCAGGTCCATCTCACCAATCCAGAAACACCCACAATAACGTTGGCATGGAATACTTTTGTCTTTTTTTTTCAGTTTTTAACTCCAGTGCAATTTTTTAGCATCCCGTTGGGAAGCTCTCTTTCTCCTATTTTCTGGCTCATGTTTCCTAAATAGCTAATGAATTGTTTAATAGATGCTGTTGCTGGGTGGGTATTGCTCTTTGCCAGGCATTATTAATATTGCCATGCCAGGCCTAGCATGTTAATTCTTTCACTGACTTGTGCTCCAGGTCCACATGACAAAGGCATCAAGCCAAAGAAGCTACTGAACTGAAACAGCTAAAAACTCAATTCGACTAGGATTAGGTCAGCACCTGCTAGAGGCAGTGGGCATAGTGATTAGGGCAGGAGACATAGAAATGAACAATAAGCAAAATGGGCTGGGTATAAGAAAAAAATGCAAAACGATTCCAGCACTGTACTCAAGCTTTCTTTATTTTTGTTAAACTATGGTATAAGTGTATAATATAATACAAACACATATTCCTTTTGATGCTTATTTTAGTTTTCATATTGGGTCTCAGTGTTGGGGATACTAGAGGGAGTGGTATACATTCCAATCTAAAAGGGGTAGAGCTCTTTGGATTTGACTTTTTTTCTTTATAACAATTTGTACAGTAGAAATATTTTGTAATTAATTCATAAAAAAACAGATTTGAGGATTGTAGTTGGGAGGAAATCCAGTCAGCAGTCATTGCAGCAGTCCAGAAGAGGTGAAAGTAACAGGGAGGGGTTAGAGTGGGAACAGGAAAAGGAGAGGCGAGGACAGACTTGGAATTTTTAAAAAATGCTTTTTATTTTTGTTTAACATACCTTAAAAGTATTTTTTTTTGGTGTATAGGGCTATGAGTTTTAACAAATGTATAGAGTCATGAAAATATCACCCTAATTATAATACAGAACAGTTCCATCCCCCCCAAATTCCCTCATTTTGTAGTCAAGCCCTCCCCAACCCCAATTTAACAGCCACTCACCTTCACTCTTATAGTTTTGCCTTTTCTATACTCATATAAATGAAATCTTATTGTATTTAACTTTTTGAGACTGTTTTCTGTATTTCATTCAGCTTAATGCCTTTGGGATACATTCATTTAGTCAAATATCAATATTCTTTTTTTTTCTGAGTATCATTCTATTGTATGGATATACTAGAGTTGGTTTTACCTGTTCCTCTCCTGAAGGATATTTGTATTAGTCTCGGTTTTTGTCAATTATAAATAGTACTGCTATAAACATTTGTGTACAGGTTATATGAACATAAGTTTTTACTTTTCTAGAGTAAATACCTAGGAGTGGGATTAATGGGTCATGTGACAAGTGAATGTTTAACTAAAGACACTGCCAAATTATTTTCCAAGGTAGATGTACCACTTTGCATTCCCACCAGCAATGCATGTTAAGTTGAAGTTTCTTGACATCTTTGCAAATATTTGGTATTGTCTTTAAAAAAAAATCATCTTAATAGATGTGCAGCAGTATTTCATTGTAGTTTTCATTTGCATTTCCCTAAACCTATCAATGTTGAGCATCTTTTCATGTACTTAAATATATGACATTCTGAATACGAGATCTTTGCTGGATATATGATTTGCAAATAGTTTCTCCTAGTCTGCAACTTGTCTTTTTGTGCTTTTAACAATGTCTTTGACACAGCAAAAGTTTTAATTTTTGATAAAGTGCAATTTATTGACTGTTTCTTTTAAGTAAACCTAATTTATAAAGCTTATAACTTGAGAGATAAAATTCATGCTCGTTGTTGGCATGCATTTGTTATTATATACAAGCATCAGAATGTTTTCAGGTTTCTTGTTTGTGGTTGCAGAAGTTGTGCACTGCACAACTCTAGGTGGCATGATTTATATGGACTACAATGTGAATGGCAACCCCAGGGCTGTAAAGTGTACAACTTATATAATTATACATTATCTCTATGGTGTCTTCTTTACTGCCATCATTACTGTGGTTCTGTTTTACTTTCCCTACCATTTATTATGTGAAGTCTATACTGAAGCTATCTATTGGGTTGTCGGAAAAGTCATGATGTATTTTTCTGTTTTTTGTTGCAAAAATGTATTATGACTTTTCCGACAATCCAATATATTTAGGAAGCTCATGCATGTGAACCATCTAAAGCTGACTCATCAGCTAGCTAGCTGCTTATCCTTGGGGCTCTAGCAACATTATGTTTTCAGGCTGGTTTTCATCAATTCACATTTATGGAAATTGGAAACTCCCTGCACTCAGCCACTTTTAGCTGTCTAGACAGCCATGGTTTTGTAACTCACTTCTAAACAAAGGACCAAAAACTTAAGATTTGTAGCATCATCCATTATGCAACTCTGGATTTGTATTTAAACAGCAGCAGAATATAAAAAGCAGGGGGTGGAGAAGCAACAGAACATAAAGACAGAAATACCACCTGTAGGTAATACTTTGGCTATGATTAATGTATTATTAACTCTGAGTAGCTCTGAGTAAATTCTGAAGTGGCACATGATTTTTCTCTGACTATGTGAGGCACCATTTAATGTTTTGATTTTTATATTCTGAATACTTGACTGGTTGTACTTTTGTGCTCCCAGTTAAAGATGGAATTCCAAACTCTTAATTGGTCGACAGTTAGTGTCAAAGCAGAACCAGAAAAGCTTCAACAGAGCAGAATTGTTCTTGGTCTTCTGCTATGTCATCATCTTTATCAATTAATACAGACTCTAGAATGCTGCACTGTGAGGCACAGATAGGGAAGAAGGAATAAGTGTCCTATTTATGTTGTTTTTATAAAAATAAGGCTGATTGTGTTTTTATGTAGGGAAGGCACAGAATCTGATTCTTTCTTGGGAATAAGTATAACTTAAGTGGGGGAAATTATCACGGTGGGCACCTTGGAAGGTGTGGTCTTGGAAAGCTGAAGGTTTGGAAGAAGTGGGTATGTAATATCGCAGGTAGGTTAAAAAATCCTTGAAGAAGGGATCACTGCTTGAAGGGTCCAAACAAATGGTTTGCGGGCCGGCCGAGTGGCTCATTGGTTAAGAGTTGGCTTGGGACACCAGCTCTGAGCATCAGGGCCCCAGTTCGGATCCCACATGGGCCAGTGATGCTGTGCCCTCTACAGCTAAAATGGTGAATAATAGCTCGACCTGGAGCTGGGCTGTTGTGAGTCGCCGGCGAGGTGTAGGCTTTAGTGGGGCTGTAGTGGGCTGCCGTGAGCTACCATGAGTGGCTGGCAGCCTGAGTAAGCTTCCTGCAGCCAGCGTGAGCTGCAGTGAGCGGTGGTCAAATGGCCGATTTGCCTCAGCCAGGAAGAGTGCAATGATCACAATACCAACATGGGCCAGTGAAGCGACGTCCTCCACAACTAGACTGAAGAACAAAAGGACAGCAGCTTGTCTGTTCCCCTTCCCCAATTCCCCAATGCTGTTCCCTCCCCCAACTTCCCAATTAAATCTTTAAAAATAATTTTTAAAATGGTTAGAGGGATGAGGGAGGGAATGATTTATTTGAGGGGCTATTGATCCCACTCTAAGAAGTGATGATGTTAGAAGGGGTAGAACCAACAGGTGCTTTTTGTTTTGTAAATAAGCCCATTAGGGTATTACAGGGAAGGTGATCTTCCCAGTGTTTTCAACCTACCTAGCTCCTTTATAATAAGCTCCAGTACGATTTCAGAAAGCATCTAGTTTTTCACCATTAAATATGATGCTAGCTGTAGGTTTTTTTGTTTTCCTGTTTTATAATTTTTTTAAATCAAGTTTAATAGGTCCACCTTGATTCCCAGTTTGCTGAGAGGTTTTATAATTTTATTTTATTTTTTTATGAATGGGGATTGGATTTTGCCAAATGCTTGTTTGTCTCTGTTGTAAAATCATATAATTTTTCTTCTTTAGCCTGTTAATGTAAATGGGCTACATTAATTGACTTTTGAATGTTGAAGGAGTCTTGCATACCTGCAATAAATCCCACTTGGTCATGGTGTATAATTCTTTTTATACATTGCTGGATTTGATTTGCTAACTTTTTATTGAGAACTTTTGGTAACTATGTGAATGAAAGATATTGGTCTTTAGTTTTCTTATAATGTCTTTATCTCATTTTATATTAGCTGGTTTTGTTAATTCTGAGTTGGAAAGTGTTCACTGGCTTTTATTTTTAGGAAGAGATTGTAGAAAATTAGCATAATTTTTTCTTTAAATATTTGGTAGAATTAATCAGTGAAGCCATCTGAGCCTGTTGCTTTCTTTCTTGGAAGGTTATTAATTGTTGATTAAATTTATTTAATAACTATAGGCCTATCCAGATAATCTATTTCTCCTTGTGTGAGTTTTAGTAGCTTGTGTCTTTAAAGAATTGGTCCATTTCACCTAAGTTATCAAATATTGGGGTATAGAGTTGTTGATAACATCCCTGTATTATCCTTTAGATGTTAATTGAATCAGTAGTAGTCACTCCTCTTTTATTTCTTATATTAATAATTTATGCCTTCTTTTTTTATTCTTTGATAGCCTAGCTAGGGGTTTATCAATTTTATTGCCCTTCTTAAAAAAACAGCTTATTTTGTCTATTGTTTTCCTGCTTTTTATTTCATTGATTTCTACTCTAATTTTTTATTATTTCTTTTCTTCTGTTTGCTTTAGTCTTAAATTGTACTTCTTCCTCTAGTTTCCTAAGGTGGAAATTTAGGCTACTGATTTCAGATCTTTCTTCTTTTCTAATATGTGCATTCGGTGCTATAAGTTTCACTCCAAGCAATGCTTTCACTGCATCCACACATTGTGATAAGTTGTATTTTCATTTCATTTAGGTCAAAATAGATTTTTAAAAAAGATTTTACTGGGGAATTGGGGAAGGGGAACAGTGTTGGGGAATTGGGGAAGGGGAACAGCCAAGTTGTTGTCCTTCAGTCTTAGCTGTGGAAGGCACAACTAGCTCAGCTCCAAGTCTAGTCGCCATCCGACCGCCCTTTGGCAGCTCGCGGCCGCTCAGCTCAAGGTGCCGTGTTCAATATTAGTTGCGGGTGAAGTGGGTGGGCATAGCCCACCATCCCATGCGGTAGTGGAATCAGAAACCGTGCTGCTAAGAGCACACGCTCTAACCACTGAACCATACTGCCACCTGTTGGCAGCTCAGTGGCAGCTCAGCCTGGGAGCAGCTCACTGGCCCATGTGGGAATCGAACCGAAGCTTGCGCTCTTAACCAACTGAGCCACTTGGCTGGCCCCTCAAAATAGATTTTAAATTTCTCTCAAGACTTCATCATTGACCCATGTGTTATTTAGAAGTATGTTGTTTTATTTATTTTTTTTAAGATTTTTATTGGGGAATTGGGGATGGGAACAGCGCTGGGGAATTGGGGGAAGGGGAACAGACAAGTTGCTGTCTTTTTTGTTCTTCAGTCTAGTTGTGGAGGACGTTGCTTCACTGGCCCAAGTTGGCGCCATCATTGCGCTCTTCCCTGGCGAGGCAGATCAGTCGCCAGCTTCTGGACGGCCGCTCACTGCGACTGCTAGCCGCTCACACTGGCTGTTGGCTACACACGGTAGCCCATGGCAACCCAGTGCCACAGGGGCTGCAGCCTACGCCGTCGCCAGCAACTCAGGGCAGCCCAGCTCCAGGTTGAGCTGTTGTTCAGCATCTTAGCTGTAGAGGGCGGTGTCACTGGCCCTCATATGTGGGATCCAAACCGGGGCCCTCTGGCGTCCCAAGCCAGTTCTTAACCATCGTGCCACTCGGCCGGCTCTAGAAGTATGTTGTTTAATCTCTAAATAGTTTGGGATTTTCATAACTATCTGTTATTCATTTCTAGTTTAATTCCAGTATGGCCTGAAAGCATACTTTGTATGGTTTTTATTCTTTTAAATTTGTTAGAATGTGTTTTATATAGCCCAGAATGTGGTATGGTCTGGTGAATGTTTTGTGTGAACTTGAGAAGCATGTTTATTCAACTATTGTTGGAGGAAGTATCCTATAAATATCAATTAAATCCAATTGATTGATGCTGCTGTTTCAGCTACAGTTGACCCTTGAACAATGTGGGGGTTAGGGGCACTGACCCCCGCTGCAGTTGAAAATTTATGTATAAATTTTGACTCTCCCAAAAATTAATACTAATATCCTACTGTTGACTGGAAGTCTTACAAATAACATAAACAGTTGATTAATACATATTTTGCATGTTATATGTATTATATACTATATTCTTATAATAAAGTAAGCTAGAGAAAAAAATGTTATTAAGAAAATCATGAGGGAAAAAAATAGACTCACAGTATTTATTGAAAAAAAAATTCCACATGTAAGTGGACCTTCACAGTTCAAACCAGTGTTATTTAAGGATGAGCTTGATATCCTTACTCATTTTCTGCCTTCTGGATCTGTCAGTTACTGGCAGAGGGGTGTTGAAGTCTCCAATTATAATAGTAAATTTGTCTCTTGCTCCTCGTAGTTCTGTAAGTTTTTTGTTTTTTTTCCTCAAATATCTTGATTCTCTGTTGTATGGTATAAGTTAGGGATTGTTATGTCTTCTTAGAGAATTGGCCACTCTATTATTATATAATGCCCCTTTTTATTCCTGAGAATTTTTCTTGTTCTGAAATCCGCTTTGTCTGAAATTATATTGCTCTAGAATTTCTTTTGATTAGTGTTGGTATGGTATATCTTTCTTCATCCCTTTATTTTAATCTACCTATGTTTTTATATTTAAAGTGAGTTTCTTATAGACAACAAATTGGTGGGTCTCGTTTTTTCAATCCACTCTGACAGTCTCTGACTTTTAATTGGTATATTTAGACTATTCACATTTGATATAGTTATTGACATAGTTGGATTAATATCAGTCATGTTTGTAACTGTTTTCTATTCATTGTACTTGTACTTTGCTTCGTTTTAATCTTCCTCTCCTTTTTGCCTTCTCTGACTAATTGAGTAGTCAATATTATTCCATTTTTTTCTTCTTTTAGCATATCAATTATTCTTTAAAAAATTCTTTTAATGATTTCCACAGTGTTTACAACATACATTTACAACTAATTTAAGTCCACTTTCAAGTAACACTATACCACTTCACAGGTACTACAGGTACCTTATAACAGTATTCCCAATCCCTCCTCCCATCCCTTATAACATTGCTGCCATCCATTTCACTTATCCAAATGCTATCATCACCCAATATGTTGCTGCTATTATTTTGAACAAATGGTTATCTATTAGATCAATTAAAAAGAAGAAAAATAAACAACTTTATTTTACCTTCATTTATTCCTTCTCAAATGCTCTTTTTTTTTCTTTATGTAAATCTGAATTTTCCTTTTCCTTTTTTAAGGTTTTTATTGGGGAATTGGGGGGATGGGAACAGTTATTGGGGAATTGGGGGATGGGAACAGACAAGTTGCTGTTCTTTTGTTCTTCAGTCTAGTTGTGGAGGACGTTGCTTCACTGGCCCAAGTTGGCACCATCATTGCACTCTTCCCTGGGCGAGGCAGATCAGTCACCAGCTTCTGGATAGCTGCTCACAGCGGCTGCTGGCTGCTCACGCTGGCTGCTGGCTACACACGGTAGCCCATGGCAACCCACTGCAGCAGGGGCTGCAGCCTACACCATCGCAGGCGACTCATGACAGCCCAACTCCAGGTTGAGCTGTTGTTCAGCTGTTGTTCAGCATCTTAGCTGTAGAGGGCAGTGTCACTGGCCCTCATTTGTGGGATGTGAACCGGGGCCCTCTGGTGTCCCAAGCCAGCTCTTAACCAACGCACCACTCGGCCAGCCCTAGCATTTCTTATAAGGCAGTTCTAATGATAAATTCCCTCAGTTTTTATTGGTTTGAGAAAGTATTTCTCCTTCATTTTTGAAAGATAATTTTGCTGGATACAGAATTGTAGTTTGGTGTTTTTTATGCTTTCAATACTAAATATTTCACTCCACTGTCTTCTTGCTTATATGTTTCTGAAGAGATGTCCTATATAATTCTTATCTTTTTTTCCTTATAGGTAAGGCATTTTTCTTCTTCCTTAGAATTTCCATCTCTCTGCTCCATTACCTATCTGTTCTTGAATCTTGTCTGTTTTTTTTTTCTATTAGAACACTTAACATATTAATCATAGTTAAACTCCTATCTTTAAATTCCAAAATCTGTGTCATCTCTAAGTCTGGTTCTGATATTTGCTTTGTCTTTTTAGACTTTTTTCCCTGCTCTTTTTATGAGCTTTGTAATTTTTTGTTGAAAGCCGGACATACTGTACTGATAATAGGAACTGTGATAAATAGGCTTTTAGCAGGAGGTTTTATGTTAATCTGGCTAGGAGATAGGCTGTGTTTGATGCTTGCTGTAGCTATTGGTTCTGGAGGCTTTTCCTTTTTTCCTTTCCTGTTGTCTTTGGGTTTCCCTAAGAATCCCTTCTTAAATACAGTCTGTGTCTTGCATCTCTCTCAGTTGTAATCTATTATTATACTTCAGCCCTTCTGATGTGGTGGTATGATGTTGGAGAAGAAAAGCACTCTATAATCTTATAATTAAATCTCAGGTTTTTTTAGTGGTCTGTGTCTGAGCTATGATCTTCACAAGCATTTCTTAGCACTTTTTTTCTCCCCTTATGTGAGACAGGAAGGCTAGAGATGGCTGGAGTAGTCTAAGTGCTCTCCCACCAGGTTGGTTAAGCCTCTGATAAAGGAGTTTCTCTTGAGGACAGGGCTTTGTATGGAAAAACTCTGGGTGTAGTTCAAAATGATTATTTTTTTTCTCCCCAGGCCAGAAGCATAAGGGGACTTTTTTTTTCCAGTCTTCACTTTGAGAACCTGCTTCTGGAGGTAAAACCCATGAAAGTGTGGGGGCATCCCCTGGGACTGGGCCCCCAGGGGTTTTGACTCTAAATTAGTTCACACTCAGCCTCCTGGAGTTCATCAATTATTGTTTAAATGCTCCTACAGTTACAGGCTGTAGTGGCTTCTTCTCCCAGTATGCTGATCTCAACCTTGAATATGTATTCTCCAGTCTCTGTAAGTGTTGGGGTGGCAGTTTGCCATGTGACCTCGATTTTCTGAGGGATCTAAGAAAAGTCATTGATTTTTAATTTGTTCATTTGTTATCTTGTGAGAATGGGAATGATGATTTCCAAGTTCTTTGCATGTTGGGGCTGAAACCAAAAGTTCTCATTGTATTTTATTTTTATGACTCACTTTTAAAATTTACATGCAGTATAATTCACTCTTTTGGTATAAAGCTCTGTGTTTTGGCAAACGCAAAGTATCATTTAGCTATCACCATAATTAAGATAGAGAACAGTTCCCTTACCAACAATGTTCCCTTATGCGGCTCCATGTGATCAGCCTCTCTTCCACTCCCAACCCCTGACAACTACTAATATGTCTTAGAACTTTCTTTTTAACTCATCTTTGGGATTGAGAGCCCTCTGGAACTATCAGAGGATGTATATTTTGGGGCATTAATAGATAAAAAATAAACCTCCTTTTTATGACTCCTAGGTAATATAATGCACTATGGCTCCTAACTCTGTTTCCTGTCACTTAAAATAAAATAAAAAACTAAACAACAGCATACAGAAATAAAATAAGAACAAATTCAGCAAAAGTTAAAAAATAGACAAAATAGTTTCAAAAAGTTGTTTTAAAATTAATTTCATAGCCCTTTCTTTGAAATCTTCAAGTGAACAGTAGTAGTATACAGGTGCTCTGTGCAAAGGAAGTGACTAAGATGACTACTCTCTTAAGGGCATCTTATGATATTGTGCTGGATAAACTTTGGAGATGACCTCATGAGCTAAGGAGGAGTCAACAAGTTACAACTCACCAGCCACATCTGGCATACCACCTGTTTTTATGGTTGAGAATGATTTTTATATTTATAAATCATTGGCAAAAGAAGATTTTGTGATAAATGAAAGTTATATGGCATTCAAATTTTATTGTCCACAATAACATTTTACTGGAACCCAGCCATACTGTTTACATATTGTCTATTTGCTTTCAAGCTTTATGGCCGAATTGAGTAGTTGCAATAGACTATACATGGCACTCTCATCACTTTGGAATGAGACTTGGCACACAACAAATTGCAGTGATGACACAGCATTTCAAAATTTTGTATGATGACATGCCTCCCTCTTTTACTTCTTCCTTCCTTCCTTCCTTCCTTCCTTCCTTCCTTCCTTCCTTCCTTCCTTCCTCCCACCCTTCCTTCCTTTCCTTCTTTCTTTTTCTCCCACCACCATTTATTTATTTTAATTTTTAGTAAATATCCATTAAGTCAAAACAGGAAAGCAAAAGTGGACTTTGAATATCATGTCTTTAAGACACAGTGGGGTATGGATTATTTTGTTATAGAATTTTATAGCAAAGTATTTTGTTGACTATACAATAACATTATAATTGTGTTAAAAGAATACAATATATGTCAACATCACCAGACTAAACAATCACAGTATTCCAAGCTCACAGAAAAACTTAAAACAGAATTTATCGTCACAGCAGAATTTCTTAAAAAAATAAAAATGAGCCTACAACCAACCAAAGATGGTTCTGAGTGGCTCATTTGCTAGTGAAGTAAGGAAAGTTGTTTACCAATGGTGAAATAACTAAATTGTGACTGATCACAGCACCCAGACAAATATGTCCAGAGAAAATAAACTTGTTTGAGACTTTTAGCCTTTCAGTGAGAAAAGTTGCTCAGAGAGCTGAAGATACTGGGAACAACATCACTAGTCAATTAAAAAATAAGACAAATAATTTGGAGTGGTTTTTCTTGGCTCTTGATGAGCCCACAGATATTACTAATACTGCTAAGTTCATGTTATTTATTCAAGGAGTTAATGCTAAGTTTGAAGTGACTGAAGAATTAACCTCAATAAATAGTCGACTGATGAGAATATTTTCAAAGGATCTGAGAAAACTAACTCAGTACAACCTAAGGTGGGAGGTGGGATCTGCTAAAATGTGTTACAATTGATAGCATTAAAAGTATATGTGGAGCAGTAAAGGCTCAGTTGGACAAATTTACAAAGCTTGAGAAAATGTAAGGTGTTTATAGCATGTGGTTGGTTATTCATTGTAATATTTATCAGCAGGTACTCTGCAGAAAATATTTGAATCTACCATGTGTCACTGATCCACTAGTTCCATTAGTGAACTCATTTGCTCTCATGGACATACTATAGTCAGTTCTATGAATTTTTATCAGAAAAAAAAAGGTGAATATCCTGACTTGTGCCACACAGCACTTCAATGGCAGTAGTAAAGTTTTATTGCAATTTTTCAAGTGAGGCGATAAGATTGAAATTATTTTTAATGAGAAGAACGGCCTTCAACTACTTCTATTGAACACTGAATGGCTTTGGACATTAGTTTTTGCTGCACACACTGATAGTTCTTAATGAATATGACCTAAAATTACAAGGCCAAGCCCTGCTCGTATAAGAAACTTGCACTGCTGTAGAGTCATTTTGACAACTAACATTGTTTGATTGTCAAGCTGCCTTATACACTGCCAGTGGTATCAAAAGGTAAGGAAGTAAAATCTCCATTTCCATGCAAATTTGCAGTGAATATATTTTCCGAATTCAAGCTTCAGTTCCAGCAGCATGTTTTGGACCTCAATTCAAATGCAATGAAATTTTCCATATTTCAAAATCCATTTAACTGAGCAATTGAGGAGCTTCCACCTAACCTTCAATTGGAAGTGATTAATCTGCAATGTAATGATATGCTGAAAGACAAATGTCAGTAGAAAAATCTAATAGAACCATAAATGCCTTGCAAGCAATCAATATGCTTAATTAAAATCATGTGCTTGTAAATTGATATCAGTATTTGGCAGTACTTGTTTGTGTGAAAAGACATTTTCAAAAATGCAATATTCATCTTTGAATTGAAATACTCAATGAAGTAAAATCTCTTTACAGATCAACATTAACAGATGAGCATTAGCAATCAATGTTGATGATAGGCCAAGTACATTGGAACCACAATTAAGTGAAATGTTATCACCCCCAAAAGGATTTTATTCTTCTCATTATAGACTTATATTATAAAAAGTTATACTAAATTAATATTATATTTTGAATTTTGTCATTAAAAAATGTGCAGAAATTTGTTTTCCTTCTTGTTATATAAGTGCCTGTATAATATCCTTGATTTTGCCTCTTGGTCCACAAAGCCCGAAATATTTACTATCTGCCCCTTTACAGACTCTGTTTGCCAACCCCTGACTTAGACTGCTCTAGACTTCCTGTGTGCTAGACGACAGTATGATGTCCTAAAATGGGGAAGCCCCGGGAACAGAGCCAACAATCTGCAAACCTTGTACATTACAAATGGAGCAAAGAAAGCTTTCAGTTTGGTCAGCTGACATGTCAGTCAAACTGTGTCTTAGTAAAACCTGGCACGTGAACAAAATAGGGTGCCTCTTTTCTATCATATCTGTATCAGTGTTTTAGGGCTGATGTAACAAAGTACCACAAACTGGGAGGTTAAAATAACAGCAATGTATTCTCCCACAGTTCTGAAGTCTGAAACCAGAGTGTTGGCAGGGCCATGCTTCCTCTGAAGCCTCTAGAAAAGAATCCTGTTTTGCTTCTTTCTAACTTCTACTGGTTGCCAGCAGTTCTCAGCATTCCTTGGCTTGTAGCTGCAGCATTCCAGTCTCTACCTCCATCATCACATGGCCTTCTTCCCTGTGTGTCCCTGTGTCTCTGTGTCCAAATCTCCTCTTCTATGAGGATACCAGTCATATTGGATGTACGGCCCATTCTAATCCACTATGACCTCATGTTAATTTAATTAACTTCATCTGCAAAAACCCTATTTCCAAAAAAGGTTACATTCTGAGGTTCTAGGTGGACACGAATTTGGCAGGGGAGGGAGTCACAATTTAACTCAGTGTATTTTACAAGTGAAAGGAGAAAGTGATCCAAATGGTGCTTAGCTAGAAAGCTACAGGACATGTAGTAGACAGAAACCCCTCCCTTCCCAAAGGCATTCACATCCTAATCCTGGAAATATGTGAATATTTTGCTTTATATGTCAAAAAAGAACTTTCCTAATGTAACTAAACTATGGATTTTGAGATGAGGAGATTATCCTGGATTATCTGAATGTGCCCAATGTAATCACAATCCTTATAAGAGGGAGGTGGAGGAGTCAAAGGCAAAAGAAGGAGATGGAATGCTAGAAGGAGAAGTTGGAATGATGGGCTTTGAAGATGGAAGATTTAATGAGCTAAGAAATGCCAGCAGTCTCCAGAAGCTGGAAGACGAAAGGAAATAGATACCTCCTGGAGCTTCTAGAAGGAACACAGCCCTACTGACACTTGGATTTTAGCCTCATAAGAGTCATTTCAGACTTCTGACCCTCAGAAATGTAAGAGAATAAATGTGTATTGTTTTAAGCCACTAAGTTTGTGGTAATTTGTTGCAGCAGCCCTAGAAAGCTAATACAAGGGAAAGACCTAGTTAACCTGGTTCCAATAGCTAGGCAGAGTGAGTTCTGGCTATGGATGAAGGAAAGGAAACAGTAGAGGAATGGAGGGTAACATTTGGGGGAATGGAGGAAAAAGTGGAGAAATGGAAGAAAGGGGTGATGCAAGAAAGATCATGCAGGAATGGGTGAGTGTGTATCTGGGGCAAATGAGAAATCAGAGACACATTGTGCTTCTACTCTGTTACAGGCACGTGTACTTCAGGAGGTGATTTACTTTATTCTTTCTTTCTCTTTCTCTCTTTTTCAATTACAGTTGACATTCACCCTCACTTTGTATTAGTTTCAGGTGTACAGCATAGTGGCTAGACGTTTGTATAATTTAGGCAATGATCCCCCGGATTAGTCTAGTACCCACCCGGCACTGTACATAGTTATTAACATATTATTGATTATATTCCCTATGCTGTACTTATATCCCCATGACTATTTTATAACTGCCAATTTGTACTTCTTAATCCCTTCACTGTTTTAACCCAGGCCCCCAACACCTTTCATTTGGTAACCAGCAGTTTGTTCTCTGTTTCTATGCATCTGTTTCTGTTTTGTTTGTTCACTTATTTTGTTCTTTAAATTCCACATGTAAATGAGATCACATGGTGTTTGTCCTTCTCAGTCTGATTTATTTCACTTAGCATAATACTGTCTAGTTACATTCATGTTGTCTCAAATTGTAAATATTCATTCTTTTTTATGGCTGAGTAATATTCCATTATATATATGTACCACTTCTTCTTTATCCAGTTGTCTATTGACAGGCACTTGGGTTGCCTCCATATCTTGGCTATTGTAAACAATGCTGCAATGAACATAAAAATGCATATATCTTTTCAAATTAGTGTTTTGGGTTTCTTCAGATAAATACCCAGAAGCAGAATTGCTGGCTCATAGGTATTTGTATTTTTATTTTCTGAGGAATTTCCCGATCATTTTCCATGGTGTCTGCACCAATTTGCAATCCCACCAACAGTGCACAGTGGTTTCCTTTTCTCTTCATCCACACCAACACTCGTTTGTTGATTTATTGATGATAACCATCCTGACAGGTGTGAAGTAATATCTCATTGTGGTTTTAATTGGCATTTCACTGATGATTAGTGACGTTGGGCATCTTTCCATGTGTCTATTGGCCATCTGTGTGTCCTCTTTGGAAAAATGTCTATTCAGGTCTTCTGCCCACTCTTTAATTGGATTGTTTTTGTTTTCTTAATGTTAAGTTGTATGAGTTTCTTAAAATAAATTTTGGATATTAACCCCTTATCAGATGTAACATTGGTGAATATCTTCTCCCATTAAGTAGCGTATCTTTTCATTTTGTGGATGGTTTCCTTTACCGGGCACAAACTTTTTATTTATGCAGTCCCACTTGTCTTTTGTTTCTTTTGTTTCTTTTGTTTCCTTTGTTTGAGGAAATAGATCAGAAAAAAAAAATTACTAAGAGCAATGTCAGAGAGTTTACTGCCTTTGTTTTCTTCTAGGAATTTTATGGTTTGTGTCTTACATTTAAGTCTTTAATTCACTTTGAGTGTATTCTTGTATATGGTATTTGAAGGTGGTCTAATTTCATTTTATTTTTGCATGTATCTGTCCAGTTTTCCCATCATCATTTGTTGGATAGACTATCTTTATCCCATTGTATATTCTTGCCCTCTTCATTATAGATTATTGACCACATAGGCATGGTTTATTTCTGGGCTTTCTATTCTGTTCCATTGATCTATGTGTCTGTTTTTATGCCAGTACCATGTTGTTTTGATTACTATAGCCTTGTAGTATAGTTTAATATCAGGTAGCATGATACCTTCAACTTTGTTCTTCTTTCTCAAATTGCTGTGGCTGTTTGGGATCTTTTGTGGTTCCATATAAATTTTAGAATTATTTCTTCTAGTTCTGTGAAAAATGCCATTGGATTTTGATAGGGATTGCATTAAATCTATATATGGCTTTGTAGTATGGACATTTTAACAATGTCATTCTTCCTATTCATGAGCATGGTATGTACTTCCATTTATTTGTGTCTTCTTCAATGTCTTTCTTCAGTGTCTTATAGTTTTCTGAGTACAGGTCTTTTACCTCTTTGGTTGAATTTATTCCTAAGTTTGTTTGTTAATGTATTTGTAAATGGGATTGTTTTCTTAATTTCTGTTTCTGACAATTCATTATTAATGTATAAAAATGCAACTGATTTCTGAATATGAATTTTGTATCCTGCTAATTTACTGAATTCATTTTTCAATTCTAATCATTGGTTTTTTTTTTTGGTGAAATCATTAGGGTTTTCTATATATCATATCATGTTATCTGCAAGTAATGACAATTTTACTTCTTCCTTTCCAATTTGCATGCCTTTTATTTCTTTTTTTGTCTGATTGCTATGGCTAGGACTTCCAGTACTATGTTGAATAAAAGTGATGAAAGTGGACATCCTTGTCTTGTTTTTGATCTTAAGCAAAATGCTTTTA
>NW_017731662.1:2045209-2046179 GCF_001890085.2 Hipposideros armiger | reverse complement strand
TCTCTTATTATATAGCCTTTGTTTTAAAGTCTATTTTGTCTGATATAAGTGTTGCTACTCTAGCTGTTTTTTCATTTCCATATTTATGAAATATCTGTTTCCATCCCTTTACTTTCCGTCAGTGTATATATTTTGATCCTAAGTGGGTCTCTTGTAGGCAGCATATGTATTGGTCTTACTGTCTTATCCATTCAGGTACCCTATGTCTTTTGACTGGAGCATTTAATCCATTTACATTTAAAGTGATTATTGATAGATATATAGTTACTGTCATTTTATTATTTATATTTATTTTTTCCCCTTCTTCTTCTTAAAGAAGTCCCTTCAACATTTCTTATAATACTGGTTTTGTAGTGATGAAGTCCTTTAGCTTTTTCTTGACTGGGAAGCTCTTTATCTCTCCTTCAATTTAAATGATAGCTTTGCTGGATAATCTTGGTTGTAGGTCTTTACTTTTCATCAGTTTGAATATTTTGTGCCAATCCCTTCTGGCCTGCAAAGTTTCTGTTGAGAATTCAACTGGAAAGTCCTGTGGGTGCTCCCTTGTAAGTAACTAACTGCCCTTCTCTTGCTGCTTTAAGATTCTCTCTTTGTCTTTAACCTTTGCCATTTTAAATATGAAGTGTCTTGGTGTGGGCCTCTTTGGGTTCATCTTGTTTGGGACTCTCTGCACTTCTTGGCCTTGTATGTCTATTTCCATTACCAGGTTAGGGAAGTTTTCATTATTATTTCTTTAAATAGGTTCTCAATCCCTTGCTTTCTCTCTTCTCCTTCAGTATCCTTATGATACACTTGATGTCCCAGAGGCCCCTTTAGCTATCCTCATTTTTTAAAATTCTTTTTTCTTTTTGCTATTCTGATTTGGTGTTTTCTGCTACCTTATCTTCCAAATCACTGATTTGATCCTCTGCTTCACCTAGTCACTGGGATTAATTCTAGTGAATTCTTCACTTCAGTTATTGTATTCTTC
>NW_017731662.1:2035319-2037379 GCF_001890085.2 Hipposideros armiger | reverse complement strand
GCCAACTCCAGCTATGGCCACATACTCCTCCTGCTCAGAAGCCAGCAGGAAATGGCAGCTGGGACACTAGAGCTATTTAGAGTGTTGTGGTTAGTGCTCATGTTGCTTGTCCAACAGGCTTTGCCATTTGATGAACTTATAACATTGTTTGCAAATATTGTTTTTCACTTAATAACTAAGAAGAATTATTACTGACATAAAACATCCCAGATTGATGACTTGGAAACTTTTAACAAAAAGACTCAAGATGAGATTTATTGCCATTTTCAACCTCTTCCTGAGAAGAATCAAATACTCCTGGAAAAGACTGAAATAAGGCTGTCCTGGCCAAGAAAGAATGATCTAAAGTCTAGAGAGACAAGACAGAAATACCCAGCAAAGAAATAATGTTTCCTGGATGAAAGAAGGATGACAAAGAGATGTGGAAATCAGAGAGAGAGAGAGAGAGAGAGAGAGAGAGAGAGAGAGAGAGAGAGTGAGAGAGAGAACAGTGATGTCAGCCTGTCCCAAGAGCATCTGCCCTGCTCACCACAAGGGAGCTGAGCCCAGTAAAAAGATGGAACTGCTCTAATGATGGCCTCAGTTCCTATCCTCCTCTTCCAGCACTATACTCACTACTCACTCTGTGTTAGGCAATGTCAAAGACTAGGGGAAAAAATAGTGGCTGAATCTCCTTGAAGAGCCCCTTAGTCTCATTGGTGACACTTATGTGAAGTTTACTTTAGATACCTTCAGAATTGGTTGGACACCTTGGCATTGGCCTTGGCAAGAATTATATCTTTGAGATTGAGTGAGAGAGAGATGAAAACTAGCTTAACAGGACTAATGCAAAATGTAGGACTTTGCAAAAAAAAGGGGTGAGACCAGAAAGGGAGGTGGCACACCTTAAAATAAAAAGGTGCAGTGCTCCTGCATGCACTGGACTGAAGTAGCTGCAAATAAGGTGTATCTCACNCAGAGGGTTCGCAGAGCTGAGACATGATCAGACTCGCTTTTTGGCAGGATCTCTCTGGCAGCCCTGGGAAGGATGAGTCTAAGAGGAATGAGAGAGGAGATAGGGAGATGAAGAAGGAGGCTGTTGCCATACCCAAGCGGAAGATTTGAACTAAGTGAATGGAGAGGAAGGGATAGATGTAAAATATATTAGGAAAGCAGAACAAACAAGACCTGGCCAACTGGGTGATAGGTACAAAGGACATCGGAAGTCAAAGTGACTTCCAGGTTTTTTATTTGACCAGCCAGTTGGCTTATGACACCCATCAGGCACTAGGCATTGAAGCATAGTTTATTTGATGGAATCAGTCATACAGGAACAGATATCTTCAGGCTTAGCTTGGTGGCACAGAAGGTGAACTGCGTTTCTGCAGGTCACCTCAGACTCAAACATATGGATGTGGGAATAAGGGTATGGAATGTGTGTGTATAGGTACTCAGGGTAGAATGTAGGAATGAAAATATGGCTTCTGCTTTGTTTTATGTAATTGTGGGAAAATACAACAACATAACATTTATCATCTTAACTATTTTTAAATGTATATTTCAGTGGTACAATATTAAGTATACTTAGGTTGTTTTGCAACTATTACTGCCATCCATCTCCAGAACTCTTTTTATCTTGCAAAAGTGAAACTCTGTATCCATTAAATAAACATTCCTCATTGTCCTTGGCCCCAGGTCCTGGCAAACATCATCATTCTGCTTTGTCTTTTTGAATTTGACTGCTCCAGGGACCTCATATATGTGGAATCATACAGCATTCATCTTTTTGTGATTGGCTTGTTTCACTTAGCATAATGTCCTCAAGGGTCATCATGTCAGAAAGTCCTTCTTTTTATGTCTGGATGATATTTTGTTGTATTATATACCATATTTTGTTTATCCAGTCATCCACCAATGGATACTTTCATTGCTCCACCTTTTGATTATTGTGAATAATGTTGCCATGAACATGAGTATACAAATATCTCTTCAACATTTTGATTTCAATTCTTTGGGATATATACCCAGAAGTACTATTGCTTGGATCATATGGTCGTTCCACTTTTAATATATTTTTTAAA
>NW_017731662.1:2028717-2029622 GCF_001890085.2 Hipposideros armiger | reverse complement strand
TAGATGTATTTATAACAAACCTCAGATGTCAGGATGTGAAGCTTAGGTACACTGTGATGAATCAAACACACGTGGTCCATATTTTCATGATGCTTCAAGCCTTAAACAAACACAAATTTACATGTATAATCATACATGTGCCATGAAATAAAAGACTAAAGACTATGAGAGAGTAAGACAAGAGGGACAAAATTTAGATTGTGGGATGGGTCAAAGCAGGCCTCTGTGGAGGAAATGACCTTTAATCTTTGACCCATGATAGGTGCAAGCCAAGAAAAGAATGAATGCAAAGTGTATTCTATGTGGAGGCTGGTAAAGCAGATGTAGTTTGAGGAACCAGGATATAGTTTGGGTCCCAATCCACTTATGAAGGGGAGCATGATGAAAGATGGTATTAGAGAAGGGACTGGAAGGGAACCTCCAGGATCTTGTGGTCATGTGACAGATTCTGTATGTTATCCTGGTACAATGGGGACCATAGGAATGTATTAAGCAGGGTAATGATCTAATGAGATTCAAGATTTTCAGATGACTTTCTAGCTGCTGTGTAAAGAATGAATTGGGATCAGGATGAGAAGCATGAGGAGGACATGGAGGTTAAGCAGGGAGACCAGTTGGAAGGTGATGAGAGGCCAGGTGGCTTGGCCTAGGGTGAAGGCAGAACTTAAGAGCACCTGCTGCTGGATGGATCACAGGTGGGAGGTCAATAAGGGAGGGACAGAAGATGAGTTCCAGGTTTCCTGCTTGAGCACCTGGGAAGAAAGTTAACAGGGCATCATCAGAGTGGTCTTAAATTGGTTATGGATTTCAATTGTTGCTGTTTTGGGTATTAATGCATACATTTTGGAAATTTTGCTTAGGATTTTCTATCTTGATTATTTTACTTCTATCAAGTTGCTTAGCTG
>NW_017731662.1:2023820-2025702 GCF_001890085.2 Hipposideros armiger | reverse complement strand
GGATGGAAGGCTGCAGAAAACCTAGACATCCTCTTAAAAGGCCCACACACAGACTCACTTACAGGCACTGACCCTGGGCTCTGGCAGTGGAATAGTGACTCGGGAAGACTCAGAGATATACAGGGAGAGACTGAGTTGTGTGGCTTCAAGGCAAGAACTGGAGAGAGAGTCACATACATTTTCTCTATGAAGAATCCTCTTCCTGTGCAGCTGGCAAGTAGGCACCATCTTCCCTGTGTTGAGCCCTCCCCTTCATAGCCAAATCTGAATCTGCATTGGCCTGGTGAACTCTGCTCACTACACCCTGGTGACTTCCTGGGACCTCTCCCCACCCAACTTGAGCAACACTGGAGGCACTCTCTCAGGGAGCAGCCAGCCCCACCCACATTGCTCTCTTTCTTGGACAACTCTTGGGGGTCCATAGGATATACACAAGAGGCAGCTAGCCATGGTGTGCTCTGAGCATTTTGCTGAGTAGCTCCAGGCTCAGCACTAGCACCAAACCAGAATCTACATTAACCTGGTAAACACCATTTATCCCACCCTGGTGACTCCTTGAGACTCCACCTCATACAACTTCTGTACCACACAAGGTTTTATCAGCAGCTGAGCCTTATAGGAGGTGGCAGGTCGCAGCAGCCCTCAGGGTCCTGGGCTTTATGTGGAGCTACCCCAGGCCATCTACTGGTGGTGGCTGTCCTTGATTCCCAGCATGGCCTTTCCCACATGCCTCCAGATCTAGCATAGGCAGTGACCAACCATTGATCGCTTTGTATTTCCTGCCAGGTAGTCCTTGGTTAGTCATAGGCAGTAGCTGACCTGGGCCTACACTGGAGCCCCTCCCAAGAGGTTTCCAAACCAATATACCTGGAAGTCATCTTCAGACTACAGCAGGGTAATACCCAATTAGCCTCACATAAGTGACACACCCAAAGGTCAGCTAACTTCTCAACAGAAACTTTGCAGTCCAGAAGGGATTGGCAAAAATATTCAAAGTGATGAAGAGCGAGGACAAACAACCAAGACTACTCTAACAGCAAGGCTATTACTTAAAATTGAAGGAGAGATAAAGAGCTTCCCAGACAAGAAAACACGAAAAGAGTTCATCACCACCAAACCAGTAGTACAAGAAATGTTAAAGGGACTTCTTTAAGAAAAATAGTGGAAAGAAGCAGGGGTGGGGGTGGGGGACAGAAATATGAATAATAGAATGGCAATAACTATGTATCTTTCAATAATCGCTTTAAATGTAAATGGATTAAATGCTTCAATCAAAAGATATAGGGTAGCTGAATGGAAAAGAAAACAAGACCTATACATATGCTGTCTATAAGAGACCCACTTCAGATCAAAACACATACACAGAATGAAAGTAAAGGGATGGAAAATATGTTTCATGAAAATGAAAACAAGCAAACAAAAAGCTGGGATAGCAATGCTCATATCTGACAAAATAAGCTTTAAAACAAAGGCTATAATAAGAAACAAAGAAGGACATTACATAATGGTAAAAGGATCAATTCAACAAGAAGATATAGCCCTTATAAACATTTTTGCACCCAATATAGGAGCACCTAAATATATAAAGCAAATATTGACTGTCATAAAGGGAGAGATCAACAGTAACACAATCATAGTAGGGCACTTTAATACCCCATTGACACCAATGGAGAGATCTTCCAGATAGAAAGCCAACAAGGAAACAGTGGTCTTATATGACACACTAGACTAGATGGATTTAATTGATATTTTTAGAGAATTCACCCAAAAGCAGTAAAATACACATTCTTTTTAAGTGCAGAGGAACATTTCCCAAAATAGGTCACATGTTAGACAAAAAAAATCAAGTCTCAATAAATTTAAGAAGATTGAAATCATATCA
>NW_017731662.1:2020120-2021168 GCF_001890085.2 Hipposideros armiger | reverse complement strand
TCCCTCTCACTCCACCTCCTCCTCCTCCTCTTCTCCAGCCACCCACCCTGGCTTCCTTGCTGTCCATCAATACACCAGTTAGTCTCCTGTCTTTGGGAATTTGTGGGTTCTTCTACTTGATCACTTTTCACTCCTCACTTTCTTGAGGTCCTTAATTAAATGTCACCTTTTCAGTGAGACATTTTCTGGTAACCCTATCTAGCATTTCACACACATAACCCCAATTCTTCTATAATCTCTCAAGATTTCTTTATTTCCTTCTAGCATTTATTATGATCTACCATAGTTTCTACTTCAGTTATTTGTTGGACTTTCCCACTGGACTGTAAGCACCATGGGTGCAGGGATCTTTGCCTCTTGTTCACTACTGAATTCTCAATGTCTGGACAATGCATATTTTATTCTAAATGCTCAAAAATATTTTGAGTATGAGGATGGATCAATGAATCAGTGTCACTGTCATCATAACCATCATCAACAGCCTATTCCTATCAGAAATCCTTTATTGAATATCCAAGCTGCATGGAATTTATAATCTGGTTAGAGCAACTGGATACATAATTTAACAGACTCCATTATTTGAAGTACTCAGGAGTGGTTATATCAGAGACAGATCAAACCATGAAGTTAAATAGATGGCTTTTGTTTATGTCACTGAATATAATAGCTGGAATATAAAGCTGGAAAAAACTACTCTAAGTACGTAATTAACCAGATTAAAATGATCCAAAGAAGATTTGTGAAGGTGAAAGCAAGTTCAGGATTAAGAAACCTCTTAATCTTCCCAATCCTTGTAAAATATGAAGAGTAATTTATTTTTTGTTGTTTTGTTTTGTTTTCAAGTATAAGTTTATTCTGGAATTCAGGTGAGAGCTGACACTTACCATAGACAATCATTGTATAAAAGAACCCAGTGATTTCAACTGCAAACGCTAAGAAATATTTTTTCTTCAAAACAGTTATCACTTTTTGAGATCAATGTTAGGACTGCTACCACTGCCTGTGGTTGCTGGCTCTCATGGTGTTTGGGTCTTCTTTATATAACTCA
>NW_017731662.1:2018823-2019580 GCF_001890085.2 Hipposideros armiger | reverse complement strand
AAACCAAGGTTTTTCTCTTCTCTTGAAATCTTCAACCTCAAATCCAATTTTGTGACATCATCTTGTATTTTGAATAATGAGGTCAAGAGAGTCATTGGCTTTGGTGAAAACCAAACTGACTTTGTAAAATTCTTCCACACTTGCATTAGCAGGTAAATCTATGTAAGGAACCACACCAAGATCGTAGGTAGATGAATCAAATGGTTTACATGGTTACCAACAAGAATTTTTTTCGGTTCTACCCAAATCCTCTCTCCTGATATTCTAGCCAAGCTTTTTGCATTTTCTGCAATTGCTTCCAAAGTCTCAAGAACGTGGTCACCAGGTTTATGTATAATTCTCTCAAAAAACCTGAAATATCTTAAAATTTGATGGCAATTTTCTTGTATTCTCAGTGTAGCATGTCCAACAAATTCATTTTCTTATGGTTTAAATCTTCATAACTATCAAAGTAGTCAAATAAAGTGCCATCAAAATCTAAAAACATAGAATTTGTAGTGAGAAATCTGCGTTCAGCCTCTTTCTGCCAGTCAGTTGTGGATTCCACATCAGCATGTCTTCCATCAGTGACGACATCAGTCTGTAGTGTAGTAATTTCAATTTTTTTTTTCATGAAGCCCATCAGTAACCATCGTCTGTGCTTCTCTTCCTTGTTGTTTGTCATGCGAATGCCGTTGGACTGAGACATCCCCTTCATCTGAGTGGGGGTGACAGTGGTGGCAAAATCCACATCCTGCTGCTTCACTCCGTTGAACAA
>NW_017731662.1:2014244-2015563 GCF_001890085.2 Hipposideros armiger | reverse complement strand
GTGCCCATTCACCTGTTCAACACATATTTATTGAGCTGCTACTAAGTACCAGGTAATTGATAGTTTCTACTTATTTTGTATTATAAGATGAATGCTATTTGTAGAGCATGAAGGGAAGAGGGGTGTGGTTATAGTTTAGATGAGCAGTAAGGGTTTGAAACAACCTGGAGCTGGGCATTGTTGAGGGCCTCACAAAGACAGACTGTCAAAGAACCACCTGGGGTTAGGCATGGATAGATTAACCCACAGTTGGGAATTATCAGAGCTAGTGGAGCAGAAGACCAAAAAGGTAAGTAAGCCAACTATGGGGTGCTCATGAGAGCATGGTTAGCATGATTGGTCCTGGATTCCAGGCTTTTGTTTTTAATTTACTGAGGTGAAATTTGCATAACAAAATTAATCATTCACTATTTTAATGTGTATTGTTCAGTGGCATTTAGTACATTCACAGTGTTGTGCAAACATCACCTCTGTGTGGTTCCAAGGTATTTCATCACTGAAAAGGATATCCTGTACTCATTAAGCAGTCATTTCCCATTCGCCCCTCCTCCTAGCCCTAGGCAACCATTAATCTACTCTCATATCTATGGATTTTCCTAATCTGGATATTTCATATGCATAATGTCATGTAATACGTGATTGACTTCTTTCATTTAGCATAATGATTTCAAGGTTCTTCCCTGTTGTTGTAGCATGTATCAGTACTTTTTGCTTACAAATACTATTCTACTTTATGGAGATATTACATATTGTTTATCCATTCATCAGTGATGAATATTTGCATTGTTTCCACTTTTTTATTATTATGAATAATGCTGTTATGAAAATCCATGTACAAGTTTTTGTGTGGACATATGTTGTAATTTCTCTGGGGTATATACATAGGAGTGGAATTGCCAAGTCATAGAGTAACTCTATGTTTAACATTTTGAGGAACTGCCAAACTGTTTTTTAAAGTGACTGTACCATTTTACATTTCCACCAGCAGTGCACGAGGGTTCTAAGTTCTCCACATTGCTGCCAGCACGTGTTATTGTCTTATTTTTTATTATTATATCCATCCTTGTGGGTATGAATTTGTGTTTTGGTTTTTATTTCCTTAATAGCTACTGCTGTTAAGCAACTTTTTGTGTGCTGATTTAACATCTGTACATTTTCTTTGGTGAAATACCTCTTCAACTCTTGCCCATTTTCTATTTGGATTGTTTTTTTTACTTTTGAGTTTAGAGAGTTTTTAATAGATTCCGGATGAAAACCTTTTGTCAGATATGTGATTTGCAAATATTTTCTCCCACTCTGTGGCTTGTCTTTCATTCTCA
>NW_017731662.1:2007932-2010779 GCF_001890085.2 Hipposideros armiger | reverse complement strand
CATCCCATCCATACCACTTGTGTTGTGTGTAATCTTGGACAAGTTACTTGCCATCTCTGAGTCTCAGTTGTCTCATCTATAAAATGAAGATAATAACAAAGGGTTGTAAAGATTAAATGACAATATGTGCAAAGTGCTAAATGTAGTACCTGATAACACAGAACAAGTGTTCAATAAATGTTAGCTATAATTAACCTCATTTAAAAGTTAAGATGGGCTAAATAATCTGTCTGAGCTTAGATACCTAGGTGGAGAATCTCAGGTCTTCTGATTTTGATTCTTTGATTTGGAGGGAGCCAAGGACTGGGATGGTCTGATAAGTAGAAGTAAGAGATCCAGAAAGCCAGTCCTCTATCCAGCTCTTATTTGACATTTCATAGTTGCAGAGTCATCTCTTTATATTTATGACATCCTTCCAGTTAAAAAAAGCAAAAGCAAATCCCTCTAGAAGCAGTAATACACAGAACCTTACATGTAATATTAAGTGTCAGGCACTGTGTAAAACTGACATGCATCATCTCATTTAACCATCACAATGACCCCATCCAATGGGAGTCCTTAGTCCGGTTCCCAGTTGAGAAAACTGAAACCTAGAAAAGTGAAGTAAGTTCTTCAAGGTCACATAGCTCGTTAGTGACAGTGCTGGACAACAACCTTAGACTCCTACTCCAAGTCCAGTGTGTTTTCCTCTGTGCCAAAACTAGTTCTCCCCCAAGGTGAATGATGCTAGATAATCATTAGAACAAAGTAATAAAAAGATATATCTAAGGCTTTTAGTTCTCACCCAGGCATTATTCTGTGGGGGGCTGAATTTGTCATTCAGTCAATAGTTTTGGTGTTTTTTTGTCCCTAGGAATCAGAGATAACAAATTTCTAAGCTTTGCCTTTTTGGTCTGCTATGAGGACCAGTAAAAATTAGTAAGGCTCACTGACAGATTAACCTTTCCAAGTTGAAAAGAATAGCTTGAATCCTTCTTCAACCATGTATTAGGTCTGTTAAAGGTGAGACTTTGATAGTCACCATCATTCTTATCTTTAGGATTTGACATTTGACTTCTTGTTTTCATTCCATTCCTAATTCCTTCCCCCCTTTTTTTTAAAACTATACTTCCCATCTGTCAGCTCATCCCTCTAATTTCTCCCCATGTCTAACAATTGTCATCTCTCATATATCCACAATAAATCTGCCATCCAAGAAGGAAAAAATCAGAAAAGTAAGATTCAACATTAAAATATAATTTGAAGTTAACACTTCCACTACCCAGCCAAAATATAATAACAGGGACTGATTTATACTCCGTCTGGAAACAATTAAAAAATGGACAAACTGTATGAAGCAACTGTTCTCAAAGACATCAGATATAAGTCAATGAATGACAAGGGTCCCTGAGATTGGGAAATAAACTAAGGGATCCCTACAGTGCCCCAGCTTACTGATTGGACAGAGTTTCAGGGCTGTGGTGCAGAGAGAAGGAAACCAAGCAGAGCCCAGCAGTTACCCTGAATTATGGAAATAAAGTCTGTAGTTCAGGGAGGCTTCTAGACTTCACAGGGCAGAATGTCAGAGAGGAGAAAGTTGCACANTGAATAATGCTGTTATGAAAATCCATGTACAAGTTTTTGTGTGGACATATGTTGTAATTTCTCTGGGGTATATACATAGGAGTGGAATTGCCAAGTCATAGAGTAACTCTATGTTTAACATTTTGAGGAACTGCCAAACTGTTTTTTAAAGTGACTGTACCATTTTACATTTCCACCAGCAGTGCACGAGGGTTCTAAGTTCTCCACATTGCTGCCAGCACGTGTTATTGTCTTATTTTTTATTATTATATCCATCCTTGTGGGTATGAATTTGTGTTTTGGTTTTTATTTCCTTAATAGCTACTGCTGTTAAGCAACTTTTTGTGTGCTGATTTAACATCTGTACATTTTCTTTGGTGAAATACCTCTTCAACTCTTGCCCATTTTCTATTTGGATTGTTTTTTTTACTTTTGAGTTTAGAGAGTTTTTAATAGATTCCGGATGAAAACCTTTTGTCAGATATGTGATTTGCAAATATTTTCTCCCACTCTGTGGCTTGTCTTTCATTCTCAGTGTATTTTGCACAGCAGAAACTTTTAATTAGTCTAATTTAGTATTTTTTAAAAATGTATGATCATGCATTTTTGTATTATGTCTGTGAACTCTTTGCCTAACTCCTGTTTCTGAATATTTCCTCCTATGTTTTCTTCTAAAGTCCTCATCATTTTATACTTCACATTTACATTTATAATCCAAGTTTTCATTTTTGTATAAGGTGTGAATTTAGGTCACGTTTTACTTTTTCTGCTTATAACTATTCAATTGTTCCAGTAACATTTGTTGAAAAACTATCCTTTTCCCATTAAATTGACTCTGTACCTTTATTAAAAATCAACTGGCTACACTTGTGTGTAGGGGTCAAGTTTTGGATTCTCTATTATGCCTCTTTGATCTATGTGTAAATGTCACACTGCCTTGATTACTGTAGCTTTAAAGTTAAGTCCCAATTTGGGGTAGTGTGAGTTGTCCAACTTTGTTCTTTCTCAAAACTGTTTTATCTATTCTAGTTCATTTTTCTATCCACACATATTTTAGAATGAGCTTGTTTATATCTATAAAAAATTCTGGAATTTTGACTGGGATTATGTTGAGTCTATAGATCAATTTGAGGAGAGTTGCTACATTAACAACATTGAGGCTTCCATCTATAAACATGATATATCTTTCCATTTATTTAGGTCTTCCTTGATTTCTTTCTTCATTAGTCTTCTCTAACTTTCAGTATACAGATCCTGCATATATTTTGTTAGATTTAAATCTAC
>NW_017731662.1:2002766-2003837 GCF_001890085.2 Hipposideros armiger | reverse complement strand
CTCAGGTTCACACAGGGCCAAGAAAAATGCCTGTTTCAAATAGCCAGTGTGGAAGACCTCATAATTTACATGCTACTTAGAAGAATATTGAAGAGTCTTGCGTCAGTACTGGGAAAAAAATTATCCTTGAAATAAAAGCTATTCTTATCCTGCCTAAAAAAGCTTAAAAGAAAGACTTGAAAGGATCAAGTTACTTCCAAGTATCTTTGTTCCCAGAACCAAGACCAAGCATATTTTTAGGAATATAAAAATATTCAGAACCAACAGGGTAAAATTCACAATGTTTGGCACCCATTCAAAAATTACAGGGCATGGAAAGAAGCAGGAAAATAAAACCCATAATGAAAGAGAAAAATCAAGCAATTGAAACTTACCTAGAAATTATACAGATGATATAATTAGTAGATAAGAACATTAAAATAGCTATTATAACTATCCTGTGTGTTCAAGAAACTAGAGGACAGAGTGAACATTTAGAGACATGCAAGTAATAAATAAGACCTAAATTGAACTTCTACAGATGAAAACTATAATGACTAAAATGAAAAATCACGTCTATGATTACTGAATGGGATTAATGCCATATATAGACATTGCAGAAGAAAAGATTACAGAACTTGAAGACATAACAATGGAAACCATCTAAAATGAAACACACAGAGAAAGGAAGACTTCAAGTGGCCTAATATGCATGTAATTTGATCCAAGGAGAAGAGCAGGGAGGAAAACTAATTGAATAAATGACAAGAATTTTCAAAGTTCATGAAAACTGTAAGTGCATAGGTCCAATAAGTTCAATGAACCCCAAGCACAGGAAATATGCAGAAAACTATACCAAGGCACAACATAATAAAACTGCCTCAATATCCAGAGATAAAGAAAAAATCTTAAAAGAAGCCAGAGTAAAAAGATAAAAATGAAAACAGATTTCTCAGAACCAATATAATCTAGAATACAATGGAACCAGATTTTTAAAGAACCTAAAGAAAAAGTTATTATGATCTTGGATTAGGGAAAGATTTCTTAGCTACAACACCAAAAGCATGATTCACTAAAAGAAATAAAAATAAT
>NW_017731662.1:2000415-2002401 GCF_001890085.2 Hipposideros armiger | reverse complement strand
AAAAACTGTTTTGCTTTTTGAAAAAAATGTTAAGAGTATGAGATGACAAGACAGAGACTGGGAGACAATATTTGCAAATCATATATGTGACACAGGACTTGTATCTAGAACATATAAAGAACTCTCAAGACTCAATATTGTGAAAATAAACAACCCAATAAAAAATGGGCAAAAGATTTGAAAAGACACATTACCAAAGAAGATAATATGAATAGCAAATAAGTACACAAAAAGTTGTTCAACCATCATAAGGGGACATGCAAATAAAAACTACAATGAGAGACACTACGCACCTATTAGAATGTCTAAAATTAAAAGACTAGACTATCAAGAGTTAGCTAGGATATGGAACAACTTGAACTCTCATACACTGCTGATGAAAATGTGAAAATGGTGCAACCACTTTGTAAAAAAGTTTGACAGTGTCTTAAAAAGTTAAATATTCACCTAGCATATGACTCAGCCAATCTATTCTCAGGTGTTTCCCCAAAACAAATCAAAGCATATGTCCATACAAAGAATTTTACCTGAATGTTCATAGAAGCTTTGTTTAGCATAGGCCAAATATGGAAACAATCCAAATGTCCACTGACATGTTAATGGATAAACAGAGAAGTAATGAACTATTGCTACCCAACCCCCTAAAAAGAAAGAGTGTGACCTATATGACTTAATTCATATAATATTCTAAAAAAGGCAAGATAATCTATAGTGGCAGAAAACAGACCAGTGATTACCTAGAGATGGGAATTGAGAAGATGTGGGATGGAAGGATAACCAAAGGACACAGGAAAGTTTTAGATGTGGCAGATATGTTATTTGCCTTGATGCGATGATGTGTACATGGGTGTATNTTAGTTTTCAAATTTCTAAGTAGTTGTTCTTTATATTTTGAGGGAGAAATAGGCTGCAGTGGACTTACTCCATTTTGGCCCACATGAAGCCTGAGGTAGGTTTCTGAAGTGGACTGAAATGGTAAGAAGTCTAGGAACCATGAGACTTAGTGTTCGATGGAGCATCAGTGAAGATGTAGAAATTATCTAGATGAAGACGGGAATCTTGGTGGAGGATGCCTGGGGGTCGGGTGCCGAAGTTTTAATGAGTAAAGGTGAGTGACTTGGGTAGAAGGAGATGACAGGGATAGAGTTGGTATATGAAGCTCACAAGAGGAGTTGTTCAGAGTAATTCAAAGTGGTAGAGCTATAGTATAGATATGGCAGCAGAATCCTATGTGAAGGCACACCTCATCTTCTAAGGAATGTAAGATTAAGTAAGTTATATGAGAGAACCTTTGCTTTGAAAGTGATTTGAGGGAAGTTGTGTTGTATAGGGAGTGAGATTTCAGTTAATGTGAGACTATTCTGGGTAAGGAAAAGGAAGAACTTAGCAAAGACATCAATATGCTACATACTACCATAATACTTACAGCCCTCAGTCCATTGAATCCTTAACGTGCAGATGAGAAGGCAGTATAATGTTGTGAATGAGAGCATGCGCATTGACACAGAAGCAGAGTCGGTGCTCATCCCATCCATACCACTTGTGTTGTGTGTAATCTTGGACAAGTTACTTGCCATCTCTGAGTCTCAGTTGTCTCATCTATAAAATGAAGATAATAACAAAGGGTTGTAAAGATTAAATGACAATATGTGCAAAGTGCTAAATGTAGTACCTGATAACACAGAACAAGTGTTCAATAAATGTTAGCTATAATTAACCTCATTTAAAAGTTAAGATGGGCTAAATAATCTGTCTGAGCTTAGATACCTAGGTGGAGAATCTCAGGTCTTCTGATTTTGATTCTTTGATTTGGAGGGAGCCAAGGACTGGGATGGTCTGATAAGTAGAAGTAAGAGATCCAGAAAGCCAGTCCCCTATCCAGCTCTTATTTGACATTTCATAGTTGCAGAGTCATCTCTTTATATTTATGACATCCTTCCAGTTAAAAAAAGCAAAAGCAAATCCCTCTAGAAGCAGTAATACACA
>NW_017731662.1:1997010-1997994 GCF_001890085.2 Hipposideros armiger | reverse complement strand
GTCTTGGCTAGTGTAGACCTAGCAGATGTAGTGGCTGTGGAGCCAACAGTTCCAATGGTGGCCTTCTTGTTTCCAGCTTTCCCATGTGGCAGAGGTTGAGGTTACTCTGCAGGACAATGCTACAGTGTTGTCCTGAGATCCCAGGAGTGCAGCCTAGACCCCACTTCCCCCACCATTCTAATGAGCATCAATTCTTCATATTAAATCACTGTTTAAATATAAGATAATTTCTGTTATGCTACTGAACCTTGACAATTACTCCTACTTGTGAAGTATAATGACACCTATCAGCTTATTTAAATCTCTGAAGTATTGACCACTCCTTAATAAGAGGAATTCTTGAAAATTCCTCTTATTTTGGTTTTGATGACATCTCACTTGCCTGGTTTCTCTTGTACATTTCCTCTACTAATTTTAATTTTATTTTGCTGATTCCTTTTTGTTCAACAAACGTATATTGAGCATCTACTAACTTGAAGACACTGTATGTGCCAACTCCAGGGGCCTCACCAAAAACTGATTATGGACCTTGTCCTCCAGGGACTTGCCAATATGTAAATAAATAACTACAGCAACATCTACACTAATAAATAACTACAACATGTACACTAGAGGTGAATAAAATGTACTCTGGAAGCCCAAAGAGGAAAGCACAGAACTCTCTGAGGCATCTGGGAGTACTTCACAAAGATAATGGCACTTGAGGTGAGTCAAGAAGGATGAGTAGACATGTTTCAGACAAAGTGAGGAAGGAATACCAGGCAGAAGAAACAGAGAGGGCAAAGGCATGGAAGTTTGGAAATGTGACATATTAAAGTAGCAGCAAGGAGTTTGCTGTGGCTGAGTTTCTGGGTGAAGATGGGATATGAATAGAGAAATCAAGTCAGGATTTGTATAGAAGGTCCTATGTGGGTTGGATCCTAGAAATAGACAGCATTGACTGGGAATAGTTATCTTGTTAAAATTCTTAACCTTTGATGAATA
>NW_017731662.1:1992769-1993795 GCF_001890085.2 Hipposideros armiger | reverse complement strand
CTGTTACTGATTGGGTTGTTTTAGTAGGTGTCAGGCAGCTTTCATGGTGACCAGGTACAGACAGAGCATAAACAGGAAGGCAGGGATGGAGCTTTCTCTACTATATAAACCGCATGTTGCTCAAACTGAAATCCTGAGAACATAGGATGTCCTGCATGAATGACTGTGGGTTTAGGACACTGTTATTCTGCCCTTCTTCCCGACAATTTGAAATACCTTTATGGCAGTTTATCTTCCTTTCACTCCCTATCTTCAAATAATTTACAGCATTGCCTTTGGGCTCTGTGTTCACATGAGATTTACATTCATAAAAGAAGAAGCTCTAGAAAACACATAGCTGTTGTGTTTTGAGGTACCAAGAGGGCTGCTTTACTTGCTGACTTTGTAGGGTGGGAGGGGTTGTGCCGTTATACTTCTGGGAGGATCTTCCAAGATGTAAATACATTTCTTGGGCAGAGCAGCATGTTAGTTCATTATCATCTAGCGGGAAACTCAGCTTACTTTCAGTAGAGTAGATCATATTAGTCATATCAAGGAATTAAAAACAGGACAGATTAGTTTTGAAGAGAAAAGGCACAAGAACATTGTGGGAACATGGAGTGATGCCCATGGAAAAACAAAATAAGAGCAGGAGACTGGTGATTCAAATTAAGAGTCATCCCAGAAAGCAGAATCAAGATACCAAAACAAAGAGCAAAGATAAAGGCTGTCTAATCTGTAGAGGTTGGAGAGTTCTAAGAGTAAGAAAACTCTTAGAGTTAGGGGAGCGGCTGGTCAGTATTCTACCTGCTTCTCATCACTACCACCAGACTCTCAAGCTGAGATCCTTTTCATTCTCCCTTGAAATTCCTACGTCCATCCTCCTCACTCCATATATTCAATTCCTGGGTACCACCCATTTTTCATTGCGTTCTCTGGAACCCTCTTTCTACTCTTCTTTTCACTTTGCTTCTGCCTCTATTATGGACAATTTCAGAGTCCTGATACAATTGGTCCAACAACATACGAGGTGTGCTCAAAAGATAC
>NW_017731662.1:1987339-1989261 GCF_001890085.2 Hipposideros armiger | reverse complement strand
AGATGACCAAGCAAGATGTCCTAATTTCAAAATTATTCATGCATTCAAAGCAACAGAATAAATGCTCATTCTATTTAAAAGGTAGTGGTTCTTCCTATCCAAGTAAAAAATGCAGCACATACACCCAAATGCTGGACTGAATATGAAGGTTATTAACATTACAATTTATGTAAATAGTGCTCTATTTATTTGAATGTAATTTGTATCTCTGTCATATGCTAATTATATCATAAATAGATTATAAATAATCATGTGAGAGGATTTCATTTTTTAATGCTGAAACCTTATTTGTTCAAAGAGTCTACTATTTTACTATATAAACCTGAAAAGAATGACTTATATGTGTTCAAATCCTTTAAAAATAAAAATTGTTTGGTGCTCGAAAATTATATTTCTTAGGATTTGATAGGCATAAGATAAATTTAAGTTCTAGAGCAATAATTCCCCATTTTATTGAAAGTTTTTTAATATGTTTGTCTTGGTGGCCATACTTCAGAGGGCGAATGGGTAGAAAGTTCTTCAACTGAGTGCATCAAAATCACCTGGGGGACTTGTTAAGCACTGAATGCTGGGCTCCACCTGAGGAGTTCTGGTTCAGCAAGCCTGAGCTGGGCCCAGTGATTGGCATTTCTAACAAGGCCCAGGTAATGCTGATGCAGTTGCTTCCAGCACCACACTTTTGGAATCAGTATTTTATTTTATTTTATATTTTATTTTTATTTTTTATAATTTTAGGTACTTTTTTTGGGGTAAGATTTTATTGGGGAATTGGGGGGAGGGGAACAGCGTTGGGGAATCGGGGAAGGGGAACAGACAAGTTGCTGTCCTTTGGTTCTTCAGTCTAGTTGTGGAGGANCAAAAGAGCCTCCCCTGACAAGGTATCCTGCTACCTTACTCCACAACTTCTCTTCTTCAGCCTGTTGGAAACTTGTAGTTCCTTGCTTGCTCACTCTCTTTTCTCTGTCTGTTGTCCCTTATGTCTCCACTTTTCATCCTAATCTGTTCTACACTCCACAGTGTGTCACTTTGTGTCAGAGCCTCTTTGTCCTCTGCTGAATTTGTCTTGCTGGACTTGAACCTTGAATGAGTCCTACTATCAGCCCCTCCTCTCCCACATTCAACTTACTGAGATGATAGAGGGAATCACACAGTCATTGGAGTCACTGCCACTATCACCTTATTCTTGCCAATATCAGCTGAACCCTTAGGGCTCCCTGACAGCCTTGAATAAGTCCAGTCACCTCCGATTCCCACTCCTACAGCACCTATTCCAAACCTCCATTATTTCCATCAAGCTCTTTTTCACCTTTCTCTTGGAAAATGACTCTTACTTCATAGATAGAATTTAGATTTAGACTCCAAACTCTCACTCAGCTCCTTACAACCACAGCCTTCAACACCCCCCCATACCTTCATCCAAGTCTAAGAGACAGAAATGTTCTTTCTTCCACTCAAGAGTTATTTATTCATTCAACAATCACTGAGCACCTACTACATCCTAAAAAAAAGCTGCTTTAAATGTCCTTCCCTTTCCCTTGTTTTCCTAGAGCACCCCTACTCACCTTTTATTACTACCACCCCCATCTCTCATACTCTTAGGAAGTCCTTCCAGTCACCCATCCTAATCCCCAATTACAATCAACTGCTTTCTCTCTGTGTGCCCTGACTCTAATCTCTATTCATTCTATTGAGATCTTTTACACTTTCGTGTTCCCTCCATAAGACTTAATTTCTCTGAGGATAGGGTTCATTCATTTTCTTAATTTCTAGTACCTCCTACAGTTTTGGAATAGAGTGGGTGCTCAACAAATTGATGTTAAGTCAATAAATGGAGGAATGGGATCCAAAGAAAAAAGCCTCAGTAAGGACACTGGTGCTTTTGAATTCAACCCAGAGTTTAACCAGAGCTTTTGAATTTAACC
>NW_017731662.1:1982204-1984405 GCF_001890085.2 Hipposideros armiger | reverse complement strand
TTAATTATCCTCCAAAGAATATGTACCAATTAGTCTATTCAATATCTGAAAGTGTCTCTTTCCTCTTCTCTTATCAACACTGTGCATTAGCAAAGATTTGTGTCCAACAAATGAATAGTGGTGTTTCATCTTTATTTTAAATTGCTTTATAAAATTATGAGGTTGTACATCTTTTCATACTTTTAAATCATTTACATTTATTTTCTGGTGAACTTTCTTGTTGTATCCTCTTTTCATTCTATTGGGTTTTCGTTTTGGTTTGTATTTTGTTTTTTTAAGCAGTTAAAGTATTATGGAAATTAGCCTTTTTCTGCTATGGGTGGTGTGAAAGGTTTTCATAGTTTTTATTTGCCTTTTGCCTTTATTTTTTTCTATACAAAAATCTTAAATTCTAATATAATAAAAATGATCCTTCTTTTCCATCATAGCATCTGAGGTTAATGCCCTCATGTTAGAAAGTTCTTTCTCACTGTGGATTATAAAAAAAATTCCCCCATGTTTTCTCCTAGGGTTTTATAGTTTGATTTATATCAAAAATCTTTTCTCCATTTGGAATTTAATTTGGGGCAGACAGTGAGGTAAGAATTGAAGGAATTCTGCGAACAACTGGGATGGAGAGTTGACAAAAATGAGCCCCCTGACACATAAATCCTACAGAAGTTGTAGTTTACTATGATCCATATAATACCTGCAGTTGAACAAAGCATGCCAGGGGCCAGGACGCGCAGATGTTAGGTGAACTTGCCTCCTCAGCTTCTCGTCTTCTTGTGGAAAACACAATGCATTTTGCATTTCCTGGGGTAAGGTCCTACCAAGTCCAGCATAATTACCAAGTTGCAAAACTGCCTTCAGACATCACATCACCTGGTTCTTACCTCCTGGTACTAGGCAGTTTCTCTGCCACTGGGGACATCCTGCTACCTGTTCACAGGTTAAATAATAATGCCAAGACATTTTTATACATCTGCTAATGATGAGCCATCTGTGGACATATGCAGTCAGGTGCTACCCATGTTTCAAGGCCAAGGAGGGACTGAGCCCAGGAAGCTGGACCAGAACCTACCGCTGCTTTATTTCCATCTTTGTTTTTTGCCAGGTGGTTTGTCAGTTGTTATCATAATGGTTGAGAACACAAGCTCTAGAGTAAAAGTATTTTTGACTGTGTACTTGCATTCTGCGCCTTTTACGCTATGGGGTTAAGGGCCCAGTTTGCTTCACCTTTTTGTGCCTTGGCTTCTACTCTGTCAAATAAAGATTATAACATAGTGTGGGGATTAAATAAATAAGTATATGTAAAGTGCTTATAAAATCCTTGGCAACAAGTGCTCAATAAATATTAAAAAGGCCTAGCCCAATCCAGAATATAAAAATAACTCCCCTGTTTTCTTCTAGGACTTTATAAATTCATTTACATAGAAAATGTATAACATTCATAACAAATGTTATAACATAAAAAGTGTATAGCACTATACCAAAATTTAAAACATTTATTAGAAAAAAGTATTATAATTTTATGAATAGCATCATTATTACTATTATTTGAACAATACATTTGCTTGGAAATGTCACCTGTATCATATACCAAATTTGCATATGCATTTGAGTCTAGTTCTGGATTCTCTATCATGATTCATTCATCTAGCTTAATCACATTTGCTCTATACAATACTTTATTGTCTGGTATAACTTGCTTAATTCATATGCTTCCTTTTCAGAAATTTTTTTCTGGCTAAGTTTGAATTTTGATACTTATACAAAAATCTTAGAACCAGCTGCTCTGATTTTTAAAAATCAGTTAATGTTTTATTGGGGCTGCAACAAATTTACATATTAATTTAGAGAGAATTGGCATTCTTACAATATTAGTTTTTGCTATTCCAGTACAAAGAATATCTCTCCATTTATATTCAAGTTGCTTTTCTCTATAAATGTCTCTCAGAAGAGTTTTAGAGTTTTCTGCAGGCCTTCTTGATATAGTTCCTGCACATTTCTTGTTAAATTTATTTCTATTTTTCTTCTTACCTTCCTTCCTTCTCTCCTTCCTTCCTTTCTTCCTTCTCCTCCTCTTCTTCCTCTTCTTCTGTCATGATAAATGACACCAATTCTTTTATTATATTTTCTAGTTACTTCTTTGAATGGCAAAACTATCGATTGTCCCTTTATGAGCCTGGATCATGTAAATGGATCAGAAAAATGAATGA
>NW_017731662.1:1978683-1980029 GCF_001890085.2 Hipposideros armiger | reverse complement strand
ACCTGGGAAGTTTTTAATACCTACTGATGCCTTAGACCTACCCCTGACCAATTAAATCACAATCTCAGGGGGTTGGCTGGGACTCAGGCAACAAAATAGAGAATAACTGATCTGGAAGACACCCAATTAAAATCAAGAGGTAAACTAGGATGCATACCATGAGAATTTTTATGTAACATTATTTTGGAGGTTCTGGTGCATACACTAAAACATTAAACAAATAAGAGATAAAAATATTGGCCAGGAGGAAATAAAATCATCATTTACAACCAATGTGATTATGCACTCTGAAAACCCCAGGAGAATAAATGAAAACACTTGAAAAAATTTTGAGAGAGTTTACTTATCTACAAAGGCAGCTTTCCTATGTATCAACAACAACATAAACTAGAGGATATAATGCTAAAGGTTTTGTTTAGATTACTAACAAAGAGAAAAATAAAATTCACAAAAATAGGTGGAAACTAGATAAAGGATATAATAAAATTTAGCTTTCAGAATATAGCTTAGATACGTGGTTTTCAAACTGCACTTTTTAGAATCTCAGGGCAAAAGTGACCTGGTGTGCAATGAAAGGGACAAATGGGTCTGATAAGGAGAACACAGTACCCCCACTCCTGCTTTAACTGAAGCAGCTCCTTTTCTTGCTTTCAATATTGACCTTCTGCAAAGATTTTACTTGAAGGAAGGTTTTTTTGTTTTGTTTTGGTTTGGTTTTTACCACTAACAACAACAAAATGTTTGAAAACCTCTTGCCTAGATAAAATGTTCTTTAAGAACATCCAGTTCCTTTTGCTCTCCAAGGAAAAATTGTTCATTTATTTACTCATCCAGTCACTTGTTCTGTGTTTACTGAGTACCCACACTATACAAGAAGTATCAACATTTGTTGAGCACCTACTAGGAGCTACTACTATGTTATATGCTTTATGAAATTTCATTTAATCTTTGCAAACATCATGTGAGGAAGGTATTATCCCCATTATTTACAGATGAGGAAAAACATTCAAGGTAAGAAACTCACCCAAGCTTTCCCAAATCGTGAGAGCTACAGCTATAATTTGACAGCATTTCAGCCTGACTTCAGAGCTCCTTTTTTTTTCCTGACATACCACAGCACTTCTTAGCATGTAGGAAATAGTGATGGCATTTGAAATAATGACAATGCTTGTGTCGATGTACATGACCTACTGAAATACCAACGGGGATGTCAACAATAGGAATGTGAAAAAGGAAATTAAGGAGATGTGGGTGTGGTGAGGGTTCTGTGTATGGGATGGATGACCCTGGTGGGGTCTTTCCCATGAATTCTCATCCTTCTGTCAGTTCAGATGAAATGACAGGGT
>NW_017731662.1:1967442-1976328 GCF_001890085.2 Hipposideros armiger | reverse complement strand
GGGCAAGTTCCTTGCAGCCTCCTTTTACCAGTGAACTGAATTTTTTCTAGTCCCCTCTTTTCCACTGAAGTTGTGTCTTCAAGATCTCCAGCTTTAGGTGACATGCATGTAAGGGTTTTGTTTTGTGTTCACTTCTGTTTTTTATTACTACTTTCATTCTACTTTGTTAAGATTTGATTTGCAGTTCTTTAATCTTCAACATAGACACTTAGATAATTAATTTTCAGCCTTGCTTTTTTTCTAATATAGGCATTTAAGTTCCATCGTTCTACTTGGAGTGAGCTCAAGGCTTAGTCTTCCTTTCCCAAGTGGCTATTAAGATCTAAACTCCTTGGTTGGGAAGACCAGCCCATACCCCAGGGCAACCAAGGCCATTAGGGCTTGCTGACCACCCTGAACTTCCGCTCTTCTTCTTTGTTTTCACTCCTAGGGAATTCCTTCTCTTTCTCACCAGCTCAGATTTGCATTTACAAGTCTGTTTGTTATATTTTATGAATTACTTATGGGTGTTTTGCAGTGAGAAGCTTTTCAGCATATCTATTCTGCTGTGTCAGTAGAAATAGAAGTCTAGAGATAACAATACCTACAGATTGCAAGAATAAAATGAGATATTACCTGTAAGGCCATTACCTCAGTGCCTTCCAGATAAGTTCTTGGTAAATATTAGCTGTTATTATTATTTGCACACCTATATCTTAGTGGATAACTAGTGGCAGTGGTAAGAAATGGAGTACTACAGGAAGCAAGTCCTGCCAGGAATCATAATAGAAAGACGAGAGATAATGACAAATTCAAATTTGTACAAGATTGTGATAACTGATTGAGGATATATAGTGTATGCTTTCTGAATAGACCCAGAAAAGTGATCCAATCAAGAGAAAATTCTTGTTCAGAGGGAGAAATCCTGGAATTAAATTCAGGGCTACTGTATACAGCTGCTGGGGCTCAGCGGGCACAACTCTAGGGGCACCATTCATAGACCGAGATGTCACAGTGGCTGTGACCAGACTGAAGACACACTCCTCCAAGGTTTACATTTTGGCAAAGTTAAAAAGGAAGCAAGAATATGTAAACAAGCTAGACACTTTTTAAGGCAGTAATTAGGAGTGTCCTTGCTGCCTCACAGGTGCACACCCTATGTTAAAAATAAATTAATAGCTGGGAAGAAATGCTGAGTGTAACTTTGTTTGTTTCCTACTGATATTGCTCTCAAAGCCCCAGGATTCCCCTGATGAATCAGGTGGGTAAAATCAAGTTATTTGCAGTCCCCCAAAACTATTTGAGGCACAAGAGCTAAGTACTGAATTCCCAAGAGCTGTGTCCTTTGGTACCTCTCTGGCTTTCCCCTCTTTTTTCCCTGGATGTTCTTCTTTATTCTTTCTTTCTTCTTATGTGCCTTTTTTCTCTCCCATTAGCCCTTCTTTGTGACCACTTTTTCTCCTGGCTCCAGCAGTGAACACCAGCCTCTCCCCATACTGTACCCCACACTGTACCATGTCATACATCAGAGAGCTCTTTAGTTCAGGTTGGGTTATAGGATGGAGTCCATAGTCCTCAGGAGGGCTGGTGGGAGATAGGTGGGTCCTCACCTCTAGAAATGAAGTATCAGGCAAAGTATCAAAAGAGAATGCTAGTGGAAGTGGGAACAGGTGGGGCTTGTTCACCGTAGCCATAAAAGTCAATTATCAGAATGAGAGCCCAACCCAACTAACCTATTTTATTGGTGTGAGAAGTGCTACACAAGAATATGTACATCCAGAATCCTTAGTTATTCGATGGAAAACATGTTTTTGAATATCCCTAAATCGTTGGGAGGAAAGGAAGGTTAGGCAGCAGAATCGAAGGGCAGAGCTTTCTGGATGGTATTCACTGCCCGGGAGGAAAAGAAGGGAAGTTAAGAAATATCTTGAGCATGATCTTAGAACTTGTTTGGTTACTGGAAGAAAAGGCTGATCTAACTCTGCTGGAAGCAGCCTAATCTGACACTATCTCAGTAGCTCTGAGCCCTCTGTGTAGCTTAATCATCCTGGATCTATGCAAATTGTTCCCATTCTTGAACCTTGTGGTAGTGTCTGCAGTATTCCAGCCTCTCCACTGGAAGTGACAGGAGAGGCTATGAATATACTTATCCTACTGACCACCAATTTCATGAAACTCAATAGAAAAAGTAGTTTTATACATAGCCATAGGAAAGTTCTGGAACTTTCCTTGTGATTGAAGTCGAGTCAAAACTCAACCTCTTGAAATAAACTTAGTCTGCTTCTGAAATGAAAAACCAAAAGGCCATCCAGCCCTTCCCTGTTGGAAAGTGAGTTAAAAGGAAGTTATGTTATCATTAGGCATGTCCTTTGGCCAGTTGGCAAAGCAAATTTCTGAAGAGGAGGCCAATAAAGAAATTAAGTTTATTTAAAATGTGTCCCTGAAAACCTTGATTTCTCTTCCCCATATGGTCTATAGAGTCTAATAAGGATTTTCAGGGGGCTTGAAAATACAAAGAAGGCTTGTTAATCAACTCTCCCAAGCAGCTGAGTGAAAAGGTTTCTGGGAAGATTCGAAGCATTAATATCTTTCAAAGTAGCAAGGCTCCCGGCGATATTGACAAAAACATCTGTCAGCAATGGTGAACTGCTTGATGGGAGCAGAAAACAACATAGCCTGCCAAATTAAATCATTCCAGAGATCTATGTGTTGGAAATGCCTCACAGTCCATGTCCTCCACAATTTAGATGTCTATAAAATGGCAGAATTCAACTGCTATGATTTTCAATTTTTATTCTATCTTGGTCTCTTTCTCTTGCCCTGTTCTGTTTCTTGGTCTCTGTGTTTTTGGAGGTGTGAATACGTTTATCACGTACACATTATCTGGGACTTTTCAGATGAAGCCAGTTGTGGACTTGGTCAAAGACTGGCCTTGATGGGAGGCTGAATGTTTTTTTCAGCGGCATTTGGAGAAATCTAGAGCTAGGACAGAGTGAAGGCAAAGAACTGTCTGATACTCCAGGCAAGCTCAACATGGCACCCATCTTCATGTATCTTGTAAGCATATCTAGAGCCACATGGTCTCCAGAAACAGTCTTCCCCCCACCCTCCCAAATAAAGGATGAATAGGTTAAAATTAGACAGAGTGGGTCATCCCCCACTGGTCCCTGTGCTCCAGGTCAGAACCTTAGTGTATGACTAATGAAATGCCCTAGACAGGAAGATTTATATTCTCTGATGTAAATGCAAGGCACCCACCTGGCCCAAGGGGCCTCCTTTCCCTTTGGCCTTTGCTGTTTCAGGAGGTCTCTTCCTGTTTCTTAGGTAGAGACAAACAATCTGCAGTCATTAGGCTTGTATTTTTTTCCCTTGAAATCATGAAATAAAGAATTATTGAGTATAAATGAAAAACCATATTTCAAAGACGTTGTAGGCTAAAATGGGTTTTGTTTATTGGTCTGGGAACATAACCCTCAGAAATAACATTCTTTCTGTGAGGAATTGCTTCCCAGGTTACAAACAATTCATGTATAAACATAATTGGGAACCCAGCTCATCTGAGAGTTAAAGAATGCTCTTAGTGACATAGTAGAAATTTATAAAGTTATTAAGCATTCTGCGGCACAGACTTTTGTCTTCCATTTCCATAGTAATCCAATTTTTAGCTGAGCACACAGCCTCTCAAAGATTCCCTTTCTGAGCCTTCCTTGCAGCGAAGTGCCTGGTGACTAATAAACTAATAAGATGGTGGCATTAGTGTTGCTTACTGGCATGAGTATGCAATATGTGTTATAGGGAATTTGGATGTGTCTTCTTCCCTTTCTTCATCTTGCTGCTTGGAACATACATGCTGCTGCGTTGGTTTGTGGAGTCAAGGCCACCCATGGTAGTGCAACCATAGAAGAAGCCTGGGCCCCTGGCACCATGAAGCATCAAATCTAGATCTCCCATCCTGGATGTTTATGTAAGATAAATAAACTGTAGTCCTGTTTAAACTATTGTCATTTGAAGCTTCCTGTCACAGCTGAACATAATTCTAACTAATAAACATTGTCATAACTCAACAGTGACACACTTGATTCCGCCAGTTTGATATTAGCTTAGCAACTAGATTAAGTTGCTTTTGTAAATGAGCCTTGCAAGCGTGCATACTCTCTTTAGCATACAGCAGCTCAGGCTAGTAAGGTCTCTGGCATGCAAATTTAACACCAATATTTCTGATATCAGTTGCTTCCAATTGCCATTAATTCTGAAAAGAATCAATTTTGCAAGTGGATCAATTCTTTTGAACTAATTTCCATGGTCTGTGCCAAGAAAAATATGAGGACTTAATCATTTTCCCCTTTGACCCTTCTAAAATATGAAAGTAATTGAGGGTCTGGTCTGATTGAAGGTAGAATGTAACTATCAGAGTTCTTGACCAAAGTGAAAAACAGCTTTTAAATTTTCTACATGTATCAATTAACTATTTCTCCAGCTGCTGGTCTAGGACAGCCTCACACATCTGGCAGTTGGCTGGCTGTTAGCTGAGTCAACGGGTGACCAGGCCACATGTCTTTCGTTATCTATCAGGCTAGCCTGGGTTTGTTTACTTAGTGATGGCAGGGTTCCAAGAGAGAGTGGAAATGTGCAAGGTCTCTGGAGACCTAAGCTCAGAAACACCGTACCATCACTTCTATCACATTCTATGTCAAAGCCAGTCACAAGGCCAGTCCGGGTTCAAGGGGTAGGGCAAATAGACTCTACTTCTTGATGGGAGGAGCCAGAGTCACACTGCAACAAATATAGATATAGGGAGGGGTGAAGAATTGCAGCCATTTTTACAACCAATCTAACACACTGATTTTTTTTTTTTATATATAAAAACCCTTCAATTGTGCTCACCAAACAGGACTGCACACTCCCAAGAAGCAGGCCACTCCCTTCATGGATAGATGAATAAAGTAGTTGTCTTAGTCCATTTGCACTGCTTTAACAGAATACTGTAGACTTATAAATGACAGAAATTTATTCCTCAATTCTGGAGGCTGGAAGTTCATGATCAAGGCACCAGCAGATTTGGTGTCATGAGAGCCCACTTCCTGGTTCATAGGTGGCATCTTTTCAGTGTAACCTCACATGATAGAAAGGGGCATGGGAGCTCTCTGGGGTCTCTTTTGTAAAGACACTAGTCTTATGACCCTTATGACCTAATCACCTCCTAAAAGTTCTGTCTCCTGATACCATTACCTTGGGGGTTAGGATTTCGACATGAATGTTGAAACATTTAGTCCATAGTAGTAATGTGGTTGTGATCTCTTAGTGGAATATCAGGGAATTATAAGTTTAGCTCTCAATTTCTCAACCAAATCACCATAATCATTTTGTAACTGAGTTTCTAATTTAATCTCTTTTTACCCAAAACCACAGCAGCCAGGTGATTATAGTAAAGGGGTCTGTGGACCAGTATAAGTGGTAATTAAAGTTGCCTTTGCCTCTGAACCCCACTATTCATTCAACTAAAATTTATAATGTTCTGGTGTCTTTGCCAGGGGGTNATTTTAGAAAAAAAGTAGCAAAAGAACAAAAGCTACTGAAGTCATTTTTTAAAACTAGTATAGCCCTGATACCAAAGAAATGAAGTATAAGGCCCAGGCATTGAATCACCTGGCTAGGCAGGATCTATGTAACCAACACTTATTTAGTTCTTAGTGCCAGGTGTGAGTCTGAGCATTTCACAGATGGTAGTAACTCACGTAATTCTCCCAACAACTCCATGAAACAGAGATAACTATTATCCTCATTTTACAGGTGGAGAAACTGAAGAAGTCAGAGGTTAAGGAACTAGTCTGCTACCCAAGGTCACACAGATGGCATTTAATGGCACTGAAGGTGGCATGAAATAGTGCCCTAAAACATGTCCTCTAATGCCAACCTAACCCAAGTTCAAATCCTGAATCTCCCATGTCCTAGCTCTATGACTGTGGGCAACATTTTTAATCCTTTCGTGCTTCAGTTTCCATATGTGTAAGATTGAGAAATAAATAAAATAATCATATAAAGAATTTAGAACGGTATCTGGAACATAGCAAACACCCCTTAAACATAATGTTGTTATTATTTTTATCATTACTAAAACAGGACAGGGAATACATAAAAAGACATCATTCACATATATGCACAAAATCTAATTTCCTTGTAACTAAAATATTTTAAAAACCCAGGAATTTAAGTACACTAAAACCTTTGATTTTTCTTTAATGTTCTAAGCAGTACTCGAAGCCTGAAAGGGTCACCAACAGACAAATCATTCATGAAGGCTGCTGACAATTTCAGAAATGTTGACATTTTCAGTACAATATTCATAAGAGTTTGAGAACATTTTACAGATTGATTTCAAAACTTGTCATCCCGATTTTATACAAACAAATTTTTAAGAGGCTTTAGTTTACTTCACCTAATATCAAATGACATTTTTGAAGTAACCAGTTTTTTAAAATCATGGTTTAAGGCATTAAAACAATTTACCAATAAAGTTTTCAAAATTAAATCAGGGAAAAAAACAACAGACCTAATTTTTTAATCAAATAATTTCTTAGAGATTTTTATTTTAGAGAAAAATAAGTACAAGCCAAGAACATACATGTAATATACAAATTTACTTTCCCTCTTAAAACAAGTTTGTTTGGAAAACAACATGGAAATTTTTTTTAAAAATGAAACATAGACTTTAATATGACCTAACAACTCTACTCCTAGAACTCTACCCAAAATAATTAACATACATGTACACACAAAGGAAAAAAAAGACATCACTCTAAGTTATAAATGCAACTGAACTCAAAACAATAAAGGAATTACCCACCATGGCCAAGTTGAGCTTAAGCTAGGAATATAAGGAAATCTTATTCATCACTTTAATATATCCAATAAGAATATATGTATCATCTCAATTGATAATTACAACACTATTTATAAAACACAAACAGACAAACANCAAGGAAGCCCTAAACCAAATGAAAATCAGATATGTGACACTTTATTCCCCTCCTGACAGACTGGTTACAAAGCACAGGAGTTAGACATCAGCACTGAGGCTTGTCGTCTTGAGTAAATCGTTTCTCCTCTTGTCTGCTGGAGAAAATGACTGGAAAGGAGCACAATGACCTGAGATGCAGGAAGAAGGGGGATCGCAGGTTATCTAGGTAGACTCACTTTGGAGATTTACAGATGTTATCCAGGCTGGAAAGGTAGGTGCTGGAAAAGACAATTTTCTGGAACAGTACTCAAATTTGAATATGTATATAAATCACCTGATTCTGATTCAATAGGTTTGGGTTGAGTTTTGAAATCTGAATTTCTAAAAAGCTTTTATTTCCTCTAATTGCATTAGTGCTGCTGCTGTTGGTCTTGGCACCACACTTTGCCTAGCAAGATTCTAGATTGGGATCTGTCTCCCCCTTTACCACCATGCCCCTGGAGAAGAGTTTGGCTGAATGGTAGACCAGTGAGTTGGTATTAGAAAAGCTCTTATTTGTAAGATACCTACTCTGTGTCAGGAGCTGTGCCAAGGGTTTTCTGTGCAGTATCTTGTCTAATTCCGGTCACTACTCTGAAAGATAGGCAACATTATTCTTATTTGAGATGAGGAAATTGGAGTGCAGGAGCTTTTAGTTGTCCATTTACTATGTTCCAGTGTGAATAAAGAATGACAGGGCAGCCGGTTAGCTCAGGTGGTTAGAGCACAGGCTCATAACACCAAGGTTGCTGGTTCAATTCCCACATGGGACAAGGAGCTGTGTCCTCCACAACTAGATTGAAGACAGCTGCTTGACTTGGAACTGATGGGTCCTGGAAAAGCACACTGTTCTCCAATAAAATTTCTTTAAAAAAAAAAGACAGCATTTACAATATTGGGCATGGTACCATGGATGTAATAAGCACTTAATAAATATGTTGACTTGATCCAATGGCTGGTCAGACTCATATTACTCCAAGGTGAAATCTCCCCAAACCTGTTCAAGCCTACCTCTGTTTAGATAAAGCTCATAACCTGAGCTTATGAATTGATTCAGCCAATGGACTCTTATACTAGAGCAAGAGATCAAAGAACCACCTTGTGAACTGTCCAAACTTCCCAGGAACTTTCCTTGAGATTACCACTCAAAAAGAGTCTTTCAACTCTGGGAGGATTAGTAGGGTTGAATCATATATTTGTACAATGTACACCCTATACAAATATACAAGCATGCTTGTCCTGGTAATAATGATGAAAACTTCAAATCCACAAATGCCAAACCCAAATTACAGAGAAGGAACTCAACCAATTTCTGGTGCTCTTTATTCCTTTGTATACTCGTAGATCCAGTTATCGATTATTTCTTTCATGGATCATGCCTTTGGTGTCGTAACTAAAAAGTCATTGCCATACCTGATACCATCAAGGTTTTTTTTCCTATGTTATCTTCTGTAAGTTTTATAGTTTTGCATTTTACATTTAAGTCTACAATAATTTTGAGTTAATTTTTGTGACAGGTGTAAGGTCTGTGTCTAGATTCATAATTTTGCATGTGGATGTCCAGCTGTTCCGGCAACATTTGTTGAAAAGACTATCTTTGCTCTTTTGTATCACCTTTGCTCCTTTGTCAAAGATCAGTTGACTATATTTACATGGATCTATTTCTGAGGTCTCTATTCTGTTCCATTGATATGTCTATGCTTCCACCAACATCATACTGTGTTAATTACTATAACTTTATAGTAAATCTTAAAGTCAGGTGGTATGAGTATTCCAACTTAGTTCTTCAATATTGTGTTGGCTATTCTGAGTCTTTTGCCGCTCTATATAAATTTTAGAATCATTTTGTTGATATTCACAAAATAGCTTGCTGAGATTTTGGTTGAGATTGGATTTAATCTATAAATCAA
>NW_017731662.1:1956541-1961985 GCF_001890085.2 Hipposideros armiger | reverse complement strand
CGTTGAATGATAATTTTTTATATATTGGGTTAAATAAAAACATCATTAAAATAGAAAAAGTTGAACACAATGAGCAGATATTTGTAGTTCAAGAGCAGTGAAGTTAATTCTTTTTTTTTTTTTTAAGATTTTATTGGGGAATTGGGGGAAGGGGAACAGACAAGTTACTGTCCTTTTGTTCTTCAGTCTAGTTGTGGAGTACGTTGCTTCACTGGCCCATGTTGGTATTATCATTGTGCTCTTCCCGGGTGAGGCAGATCGGTTGCCAGCCTCTGGACGGCTGCTCGCTGCGGCTCTTAGCAGCTCATGCCGGCTGCTGACAGCCCACTGCAAGAGGGGCTGCAGCCTACACCGTCGCCGGGGACTCACAGCAGCCCAGCTCCAGGTTGAGCTGTTGTTCACCATCTTAGCTGCAGAGGGTAGTGTCACTGGCCCCCATGTGGAATCCGAACCAGGGCCCTGCTGCTCAGAGCCCTAGACAGCTCTTAAGCAATGCACCACTCGGCCGGCCTGGTAAATTCTTGACATAATGTGTAGAATTTGGGACCTTGACAAAGAAGATGAAGAGGAGTTCTTCTGGTTTGTTATAGAGTAAAACAGTAAGATCCAGGAAAGGAGGTATTTAGTTCTTTGAGCAGGAAACTTTTAAATTCAACCTTTGGGTTGTAATCTCAAGAGAAGACAAGAAGGAACAAACATTTATTGAGTCCCTCATTTGTATTCTTGGTGCTGGGAAAGCAATGCGAAGCACTAAGGAGGGATTTTTTTGTTTGTTTGTTTGTTTTCACAGCACGTTCCCCTTTTAAGAGGTGAGAGTAGGCCACCTTTTCCGGGCTACCATTTATAAAAAGTACCTAGTGTGGTTAGATAATATTTTGAGGTATTAATTTATTTTCTCCATATATTTTATCCTCCCTTCAAGCTGACAGTCTATTCCAGGCTCCTTGCCCCAAAGTGTATAAAACAGGCTGGAAAGCAGAAGTGATCTGCAAGTATTTCTAGGCTTTATTTTCCAAAAGTCTGATTCTTAGGGGCCTGGGAAGAGTTACGAGCAAAAACAGGATTTGCTGATATAAACAGAATATCTATAAGGAGCCAAGGTTAGTTTGGAGCTTCCTCCTCACACTGGAAGAATCCCATCCCCTCCAGAGTTAGGAGGGAGAAGGGGAAGGACTGTGGGTCCAGGCACAGCAGGAGCGAGGCTGAGGAAGAACTTCAGGGGCAGCAGGACCCCAGAGGAATGGTGCATCGAGGCAGAAGGGCCATGGGCAGCCTGGTCAAAGAATTCTGTGTAACTGTGGGATACAAGGAGCATAGACCCAGCAGACCATGGCCCCACATGACCTTGGACTGTACACATCTCAGTGGCCACCTGGACATGCCCACTGTAGACAGGTTGACACTTTTTAGGATGCCAGAACTATGGCACACCACAGAGGTCAGGGAAGGAACCCTAAGATTACATTTTCTACTAGTACAGTGGAATGTGGGGTTTAGTCAGAAATTAATTCAAATCAGACAATATAGATAGTGATGCTTATTTTACAATCTGTGTTTATGGATGAAAGATGTCTCCCCACCCCTTATTGTAGTAGCGATTAAACAAATTTGGGACCATGACCTCCTCTTCTTTCCTCCAAGTTTTCCCCCTGGAGGCTCCCTTCTCGGTATATACATATGTAGGGGCACAAGAGAAGAAGGTAGCTTGTCCTTCCTTTTAAAGCTGTGAGTTGTATCTCTAGTAACTTACAATTCACATTTTTTCACAATCTCCCCTCAGCAGGAGATCTGGTGACTCCTGGACTGGCTGGAGCACTGCATCTTGAAGAGAGCATGCCCATGGAAGGGGAACCTAACTAACTTTACTGCCTGGGAAGTTTTTTGTGACAGTAAAGGGATATTTTAATTCCTTTCTATAAGATATAACTTTACAAATTGGAAAATCAAGGCCATTTTAAAAACTTCTTTGTTGGGAAAGACTCTTTTTTAGGAAGACAATCAAGCCTCACCCCCAACACAGCTGATCAACCCACTTCTCTCTCCCTAAAGTAAAAAATCCCTCAGAGTGGGAAAATGTCAAGTTGGTACCTTGAACTGAGTTTGGGAACATTCTTACCTACCTTTCCCGTCACCTATTGTATTCTGTCTTCTGCTTTTCCCTTTCAACTTCCCTTCCCTGTTCTAAGTCCAGTGGAGAAAAAATGTTGAAATGTTGTTCATTTTTAAATACATACTGCTATTTTTTTCCTACTTAGAAGGAGGAAAAGCAATAATTGATGCTTACGGGATCAATAGCCATACCTTGGAATGTGTTGGGGCCTAAGGGAGATTGAAAAGCTGAGGAGGAGACAATGAAGAATTTTCATTCCTTGGCTATGCTTATAGAAGAACAAACAGAATTGATTAAAATGAGATCTTAGTTCATTATCAGTTGCCTGTAACAAATATAATGTCTCTGGTGCTGCCAAGAATCTAGATCTGGTCACTGACCTTTTCTGTCACTGCGTCTGTATGCAAGTTCAGGGATCAAAGTCAGAGTCCTCATTCTTCTCAGATGGTGCGTGTCCTGCCTGGGATGGCACTTGGTGAATGTTTGATGACTGTTGCCACCCAGTCTGGTCAGAGAGGATGCTGAGAACTACTCTATATCAATCACCAGGGTGGCAATAGCCACTGCAACATCAAAACCCAAATTATATGATGGTGATAGGGTAGTGAACCATTACTAATAGGCCATAGAACCATGAGGCTTTAGGAGTCCTTGGAGACAGTCTGATGTAGTGCTTCGATTTTACAGACAAGGAAATGGGGGCCAAATGAGGTCAACCAACAAGTCCACAGTCCTATCCCTGATTATTGGAAGAATTAAGGGCCATAATCTTCTCCTCATACTCAGCCCTATGTTCTTGGTATCCAGTTAATAACATAAGTGATGACTATGGCTCAACCAGAGGTCAGAAATGTAGCAGAAACAAGCAAACCAATCCTAATGGTGAATAATCAGAAGCAGTAGGCCTGACACGGAAAGTGCCTGCCTTGCTCAAGGCATTCAGATTTACCTCCTGTATCAGTTTCCTATTGCTGCTGTAACGAATTAGTACAAATTTAGTGGCTTAAGCCACACAAATTTATTATCTTCTGAAAGTCAGAAGTCTGGAACGGCTCTCACTAGCCTAAAATCAAGATGTTGGCAGGGCTATGTTCCTTCTTGAGGCTTCTAGAGGCCACCTGCATTTCTTGGCTCATGGCCCCCTTCCTCCATTTTCAAAGCCAGCGAAGGCCAGTTGAGTTTTTCTCATGATGCCATCCCTCTGGTTCTGACTCTTCCTCTTCCATTTTCTAAGGATCCTTGTAATTACGTTGGGCCCATCCAAATAATCCAGAATATTCTTGCTATTTAAAACATTTTCACTTAATCACCTGCAAAATCCCCTTTGCCTTACAAGGTATTATATTACAGATTCTGGGGATTAGGATGTGAACATCTGTGGGAGGCCATTATTCTGCCTGCTACACCCCTTATTAAAAACAGCCAAAACTAAATACCTTTGCAGGCTAGATGGAGTCCATGGCTGCTACTTTGTAATCCTCAATTTATTGCTATGCCAGGTGTCATGGAGGCATATAAGAAATATGATAAAGTCTTTAACTTTGAGAAGGGTCAGGCTGGAGAATGAAGACTGACACACAAAGCCACAGGGTACCAAGTACCAAAAAGTGTATAAGGAAGCACCATCTGGTGTGGGGGCTGTGGTGCTGCCAATGGCACTCCATGTCCTAGATGCCTACAGGTCTCAGACGGCAATTTTAGATGGGGGAAAAACACATGTTATGACNCTGCCATCTGCAAGGTGAAGACCCAGGAAAGTTGGTGTAATTCAAAGACTTAAGAGCCAGAGAATGAATGGTGTAGATTCCAGTCTGAATCTAAAGGCCTGAGAACCAGGAGCTCTGAAGGCAGGAGAAAATTGCTGTTCCAGCTCTGCCAGTCAAGAAGACAGTGAATTCCACATTTCTCTACCTTTTTCTTCTATTCAGGCCCTCAGTAGATTGAATGATACCCACTCACATTGGGGAGGGCCATCTACTTTACTCAGTTCACTGATTCAAATGCAAATCTCTCCAGAAATACCTCCACAGACACACCAAGAAACAATGTTTAATCAGATATCTAGGCATCCTGTGACTTGATCAAGTTGACACATACAATTAAACATCACAGAGCAGAAGCAAGACTCATTGCATTCTAGATCTAAACACTTTTGACTTCGTGAAATCATCATAATCTACTCTCCTTAAAATATAGCCTAGCAATCACCCTAAACTGAGCTGCCTCATAGTCAGTGTAGAGAACTTTATGACCCTGCATCTCTTCCCTGTAATTACTTCTCTTCCTTTTGTTCATCCAGGTATTCTATAGTGAGTGTCTACTATGTGCCAAACACTATGGTAGGCTCCGGGAATATAGCAACAGACTGACCAGAGGGTTACATTCTAGTGGATGCTTACTAAGTGCATGTTAGCAGCCTGCTGGGCCCTGTGCAAAGCACCTTACGGATGTCATCTTAATCTTCACAACAATCCTATGAAGGAACAATCATACAAACAAAGAAACTGAGGTCACAGAACCGTTAAGTGATGAAGCAGGGATATGAACTCACATAGTCTGTGTTCAGATCTCCTGCTTTTAATTTCTTTGCCAAAGATGATGAAAGGTGGTCAGCAGACAAAACTCAGCTGCAGATGTATTTGCTTTGGCTCACACTGATATTTTATGAAAAATTAAATTTGAATTTCATGAAATTCTCCAGTTTGCAACAGTCCCCACTATTTCCTGTTTTTTCATATCCATCCTGTATTTTTGTTTACCTTTCTGGCCCCTGAAGGCATTTGGATTTTGACTTCTGCACATTTCTATCCTGCCTCCTTCTTGGGGTAATTTTGCACATCTTCCTTATTTCCCAGCTCATTAACTACACCTCAAGTGACCCCTTTATCACAAGCACACCCCTCATGCTTACTCCTTTTCTCTTTCCCATTTAAAAAAAATTTTCTACCAAGTTACCTCAGTTTCTCTCAAATTTTTCTCACTCTTTTTCTTCTTCTTTTTAGCCATATCTCCATTGGATATGATTGTAGCTGAAATCCCCTAAGATTATTGGCAATAATACTATAGCATTAAGAACAAAGAGGGAAGTGAAAATGGATATCAGAGAAGAAACTAATTCCTTAAACATCTAAAAACCTTTGAAAAATCCAATGTATCACTTCAACTCTCACAGAAAACTGAACAAACATGACTGAAACTAGAACTTTCTTAGCTTTTCTTCTCTATTAAAATGGCATTAAGAGAAAAAAAGTTTTGATGATTTCCTGTTTCATTTTGGCCATACATTCTGGGCTTGCCTGGGAAGCATACCATAATTTGTAATGTTTTTATGAAA
>NW_017731662.1:1933913-1952686 GCF_001890085.2 Hipposideros armiger | reverse complement strand
ACTCCATGTCCTAGATGCCTACAGGTCTCAGACGGCAATTTTAGATGGGGGAAAAACACATGTTATGACTTATTCGTCTTTGGGAGAAAACTGGTGACTTTTAAGAGGAAGTGACAGTTAAGGCTTCTAGGTTAGGTTAGGGTTCTGCTAAATGCCTCAGCTCATTTCTTCTGCCACCATACGTCTGTTCTCTGCAATTCAGGGCCCTTCATTATCTGACCCCACTGTCACCTCCTCCTAGGAGCCAAAGTGACCTTGCTTTCATCAGGTTACTCTCCTTGTTGTCGCTTGAACGCACACACTTGTTCATTCATTTATGTGTCCATCATTCATTCATTACTCATATATTGATCACCTACCATTATTGGGCACTGAACCAGGCTCTGCAAGCACAAGGGCAGACAAGCCCCAGCCCCCTCCTGGAGGGGCTGCTTGTCCAGGAGAGTGGTCCCTACGCTGGTTATGCCATGGCACAAATGATGGAGGATTGTTCACTCATTTGTCAGCCTACCCTGGTCTACCCTCTCCTTCCTTCCCCTCTTGAGAGAAGAGCAGAAGGCCAGTGGCTGAGAGCTCTGTTATTCAAGAGAAAGCTTTCGTCTTTTCTAAGTTATAGAAAATTATTTTTAAAGTATACTATTTGCAAACATATATAACTAACAAATGGGCATGCTAATGTGACTTGCAAGTAGGAACCTCTGATTTAGGGGCTCATGGGGCCCTGCTTGCTTGGAATGCACACCCTCCTTTTTTCTTTTTAAGTGAACACTGAGGAGCTTCAACTAGTTTTCATTTCCCCAAAGAGAAGAAAAGCAACACATCCTTTTGAAGAGAGAACTTGACATCTGATCTTTTACCTTCATGTTCTTTGAGTCAATACCATAAAATTATAAAGGAACTGGGAGTGTTAGCCTGAACAAGAGAATGCTAGAAAGAAACTGTCACCTGTCTGAGGCGAGAGATTTATTCTGTTCATTCCAAGAGAACAGCGTCCCTGAGAGGAAGCTGGGAGAGGTATATTTCACTCAGTCCCTAAGACAATGTGGTCAAAACAGCACTGAATTAGGAAATTTGGTTGCAAGGGACAGAACCCCAGTACAAAGGAACTAATTAAGACAATAGAAGGGGAACTTAATAAGGCCTGAAGAAGCCAGCAGCGATAGGGTGACTTCAGTCACCCCTGGATTTCCACCTGTTAGAAATCTGTCTTCATCCCTGGTCTCCCTGCCCCCACTGCTCTCCCTCCCACCTGGTCAGGCTCTGAGGGCCATGTCAGGGAGAAGTGAGCCGCTGCTGTCCCAGTTCACACAGTTTAGTTACATGGATGGGAGCAGTCTCATTCACAGTGGCTCAGGATACTCCTGAGATTGACTTTCACTGAACCAAACTCCTGGAGAATGGTGTTGATTGGCTGAGCCAGAGTCACATGCCGCCCCTAAACGTGGGTGGAGGAGCTCCCCAACCAAATCTCCTAGTCTGAGAATGAGGTGCCTCACGCCCACAGAAAATCAGGCTGTTTAACTGAAAAAGGGGGAACGGGTGATAAACAGGTGCAAAGAGCAGATGCTGTCTGTGTCTCCCAGACAGGTCAGAATAAATGAAGCCCTTCACTTGTTTCTCCAGTTCTACAACAGGGCCATGCAGAAATCTTTAGCAACACTTCTTAAAGTTCTCTGGGATTCTACCCAGTTCCACTCTCCACATACTACAATCACGCTTAACACCATGCTGCCCAACTTAAAGTCTTCCCCTCCTCCTCCCCTGCCTTTCCACCCTATTCTCTTACACAAAACTGGAGAACTGGTCTGACCGGTAGGACCACAGAGGGGATAGGGCAGGTCTGCGTGTGGGGTGGGGGTGGGGGAGCTGAGAACCCTGGCATCTTCGTTGCCTTATCCCATCATATCAGGAATATCTGAATTTTTTCCAAGTTGGAAGTTCTACTTTGCAAGACAACTGAGTTCCCAAACCTGGAGGACAAGCTCTGCTCAAGGATATTAGGGACCCCAAGGTTTACAAACTTCCTCTGTGTTGTACTGTCACATTGAAACTTTATACAAGTCCACTTCCTGTGTCTTAAAGAGGAAATTTCTCACCTGCTATCAAGCTTGTTGCTAACAATTTAAAGCTAGTTTTATCTGCAGTATGGCCTGGCATATCTGGGACTCAATCTTCAAGTGCCAAATTTGATAAGGACAGTCCAGTAGCATATATGACGGGAAAAATAGTAAAAAAGCAAAAATCCAAACAAAGGCCAATAACAAACAAGTGAAAAAACCTGGCCAGCCTCTTTAAGTGACTGGCAGTAAAAATAATTCAGAATCAGCCACCTGGAAGGGAACTTAAAGCTCTTTAAGTCTCACCCAATTCTGAGCTAAATAATAGATTCAATACAAATGATTCCAAAACCAAAGTTACAGATTTTGGAAGACACACCCAATATTTAACAAGGCACTCATCTCCTGTCCAGTTTGTCTTGGAAGGCACACCAGGAAGGTCTTTTCTATTTCTTTAAGTTAAAAGAGCTATGGAGGCTTTATTGAGCTTTTTATTGTTTGTTTAATAGCCAAGGTGGATATATGAAAGCAACTACTTTAAAATGTTTGAGGCTAAAATTATTATAACTATGGTAAAGTAAAACCCTAAGTCCTCAAGATCAGTTTGATAACGTAGAAGACTAAAATTGCTCTGTCCCCACTCCACCTTCTTCTGTAAGCAGGGCTGACTGCCAAAACATATAGTTTTGTATTTCACCATCTCATAGAATAGACCTATTTCAAAGATACATCAGGAGGGTCCATAATTATCAAGGACTCAGTTGTGAGAAGTACTCTTTTAAGGAGGATTACCTAAAGGAGATGCACTCTCGACACTCTAAAATGTATCCTTGGGTTAGCAAGCCCTCAGAGAACAGCCTACCTGGACCACTAAGTTACAGCTTCCCACCTAGTTAGCTTTAGGGAGCCCAGCTTTGGCATTCTGCCGTGGGCATACCCTGAGGGGCATGGAAGAAGCAGTGACAAGAAACGTGATGCTGCACTTACTATAAGCAGGTTTGGAAAAACTCTTCACGACTGTTTTAGGGTTGCTCCTGCATGAACTATTATAGAATTTGCTGTATGCAATTTTATTTGCAAACCCCACTCCCCACACCACCACCCCACCTCACCCCCAGTCCCAGGCATTGCAGGGAGATGTAGAAGGTTGTGTCCTAGCTGGCACACTTTGACCTTCCCTAGGGTGATGAGAAGCCTGGGAAGTCTGTCTGGGTTACCTTGGGCTGTGCAGCTGGTGGTCATGTTTACTGGGAGGGGTCCCCACCAGCTATCATTATTTCAGGCACTGGATAACCGTGACTCTGCAAATTTACTGCAGGGGTTTCACTAGCACCACAGGACTATTTTATGGAAACTTTAGGGCTTTAACTGACCCTTATCATTTAGGGACAGATGCTGTGCCCTGGGGTTATGGGGATCTGGTCATTCATTCATAATTTGAATGTGTTCTCTAATCATCAATTCGAAGTACTATTTTAAGCATTTAAGTTCCTGCCTGTAATTCAGCTGATGTTTAAGTGCAGGCAATTATTGCATCATTTCACACATTCAAACAGAACTCTCAGCCCTAGTAGTTATTGCATCAGCTCAGAGCAACCTGCTCTTCCAATCAATTAAACTCATTGCACTGGAACAGGATGCCTGCCAATTACACTTAAAATCTCCACCTCCCAACCTATTCCACAATGAGCTGGCCAAATGAAATGACTTCCCAAAACTTAATCAGCCCTCACCTGGGGCAAACTGGCCTTTAAAGAGATTTCCCAGGGTCTCTCAGGAACAACCCTATTAAGTGTCTCTCCCCTACCCCAGGAGAATAGCTTCTTAGGTCTCCATCCAGGAACAGGGTCGTGCCACTCCCTGGTTGCAGTTTGTTTTTGTCCTAGGACACTATGGATGATGAAACTAGTTGTGTTTACTGTTTTTTTTTCCTTTATTTGTTTTATTTTTGTTATACCAGTAATGCATGCTCATTATAGGAAAATTCAGAATGTACAGTTAAGCAAAATGAAGAATAATTGTTACCTAAGTTATCACCACCCAAAAGCTACCAAGGCTAAAGTGTCACTTATTCTTCCAGTCTTGTGTTTCTTCTTTGAATTGGCTGCTATTTAGAAAGAGCCAAATACAAATCCCAATATAAATGAGATTTAACATACAATAATGGAGAAAAGGGGTAATATATAGTAGAGAGTACTGGCTCTCCATTTGGACTCTTACCTTATACTATATGGAAAATTTTCAATAGATTAAATATTTAAATGTAAATAATACAACAATGAAGAAGCAAAGTATGAGAGCCCATTACTCCTTTCTCCCCTCTAGCTTATGGTATTATGGCTTTTTCCACCAGTCTGAGTGGAAAATGGTATTTTACTCTTAACTTTAACTTGCCTTTCTCTGACAACTAGTGAATTTAAGTATCTTCTCATGTTTGTTAGTTTGTTGGCATTTGTTGGTCCAAATATGTTGGATCCTATTATGAGGCCCGATGTCCTCCTCAAAGGACCTAGAACAGTGGTTCTCAACCTGTGGGTTGCAACCCTTTTGGGGGTCAAACGACTCTTTCACAGGGGTCACCTAAGACCATCGGAAAACAAAAACATATTTACATTATGATTCATAACAGTAGCAAAATTACAGTTATAGAGTAGCAACGAAAATAATTTTATGGTTGGGGGGTCACCACAACATGAGGAACTGTATTAAGGGGTCGCGGCATTAGGAAGGTTGAGAACCGCTGACTTAGGTGGGTTTAAGAGCTCTGGTGAAAATGGTTTGAGAAGTGTTCAAATTAGATCCAAACCATAATCTTAATTTTAAAAAGGAGGCTAGTTGGACTCAATGTCTGGAAAGCCTTCATCTTGGTATTAAGTCTCTATGGGCTGAGGAAATGTACTTACTGTTTTGACATTTAATAAAGAGAGTGATGTAACTTACTTGCAATAAGTTTCAAGCTCATTAACTGCTATCCTGGTTTGAAGCTAGGGTTTTGGTGTAATCTGAAAGATTAAGAGAGAAAGTGCCTTAATGCTTCCGGTATAATTGATTTTCAGGTTAAGTTACTTAGTCCCAACTTTCTGAGATTTGTCTAGAGAGGTTGCATGACTGTTGATTTTACCCACATTTTTTTTCTTTAATTTGATTGATTTATGGTTAATCCTTTGAAAGAGAATGTTTAAAATAGACATAGCAAGTAACTATAGGGAATAATGCTGGATCACACTTTATTACAGAAAAAGAAAATAGTAGCTCTCTAAAATTGAAGCAGAATCAACATGAGACATATGTTTTCCTTTTATTCTAAGTGCTGGTACCATTCTACAGGGAAAATAATGAATCTGCTGCCTTGATGGGAACTACAATGGGTCCTCTGCACTGATTTAGACCAGGTAGAACCTGGCTATAGAGAAGCAGCAATAGGGTGGAAAAATGTCTCAGGACACTTGGTAAATAGGATATGGTCCAAAACGCTAAAAAGTACTATTAAAAGATAGTACCTTTTGGTAAAAGTGCTGCCTGGTGGAGGAGGTGGAGATGTCCCTTTTCCCACAAGCTTCACTCATAGCTTCAGTTGGAATGACCCAGGCTAGATTAATGATTACTACAGCTTTGTAATATACAGGAACCTAACCCTTGAACAACATGGGTTTGAACTGTGTGGGTCCATTCATATGTGGATTATTTTCAATAAATACAGCCAGCACTCTGTATCCATGGGTTTTTGCATTGCAGATTTTACTAAACCCAAATAAAAAATGCTGTTTTTGATCCACGAATGGGACTCCTCAGATATGAATGGCCAACTATATGTATTGTTCTACCCCATTTTATATAAGGGGCTTGAGCATCCATGGATTTTGATATCCACAGGGGGTCCTGGAACCAATCCCTTATGGATACCTAGGGTTGACTATAGTTTGAAATCAAGAGGTGTGAATCAAGAGGTTCTTTCTTGAGATTGCTTTGGTTACTCAGGGTTTTTGTGGCTCCATTAAATTTTTCATGTTTTTTCTGTTTCTGTGAAAAATGCCATTGGAATTTTGATACATTTAATCTGTGGATCACATTGGGTAGTATGGACATTTTAACAATATTAATTGTTCCTATTCACATGTACAAACTATCTTTCCATTTGTGGCTTCTTCAGTTTCTTTCATCAATGTCTAATAGTTTTTTCAGTGTATGCATCTCTAACCTTCTTGGTTAAATTTATTCATTCATAAGTATTTTATTCTTTTTTGTGCAATTGTAAATGGGATTCTGTTCTTAATTTCTCTTTCTGATCATTTGTTATTAGTGAATAGATTTTTGTATGTTGATTTTGCATCTTTACTGAATTTGTTTATTAGTTCTAACAGTTTTTGGGTGAAGTCTTTAGAGTAATGTCATGTCATCTGCAAATAGTGACAGTTTTACTTCTTCCTTTCCAATTTGGATACTTTTATTTCTTCTCGCCTCTTTGTTCTGGCTAAGACTCCCAATACTGTGTTGAATAAAAGTAGTGAGAATGGACATCCTTGTCTTATTCCTAATCTTAAAGGAAAAGCTTTTAGTTTTTCACTATAATGTTGAGTATAATGTTAAATGTGGCCTTATCATATATGGCCTTCATTATGTTGAGGTATGTTTTTCTATACCCAGTTTCTTGGGAATTTTTATCATGAATAGATACTGATTTTGTCAAATGCTTTTTTCTATATCTGTTGAGATGATCATATGATTTTTATGCTTCATTTTGTTAATGTGATATATCAAATTGATTAATTTGTAGATGTTGAATCATCCTTACATCCCTAGAATAAATCTCACTTGATCATGCTGTATGATCCTTTTATGTAGTGTTGAATTCAACTTGGTAGTATTTTGTTGAATATTTTTGCATTTATATTTATCATTATGGGCCTATAATTTTATTTTTTTGTGTGGTGTCCCCATCTGGTTTTGGTTTCAGGGTAATGTTGACTTCATAAAATGAGTTTGGATGTGTTCCCTTCTTTTCTATTTTTGAGAAGTTAGAGAGGGATTGGTATTAATTCCTCTTTAAATGTTTGGCAGAATTCACAGTAAAGCCATATGTTTCTGAACTTTTGGTTTTGGGAGGTTTTTGATGACTGATTTAATCTCCTTAGTAGCAATTGTTGTGTTGAGATTTTCTATTCCTTCATGATTCAGTCATGGTAGGTTGTATGTTTCTAGGAATTTATTCATGTCTTCTAGGTTGTCCAATTTGTTGATGTATAATTGTTCATAGTAGTCTTTTATGAGTCTCTGTATTTGTGTGGTATCAATCATATTGTCTACTTTTTTATTTCTAATTGTATGTATTTGAGTTTTTGGGGTTTTTTGGTGAGTCTAAATGTTTGTGTATTTTGTTTATCTTTAAAAACAAATCCCAGCTGTTTGCTTCATTGATCTTTTCTATTGCCTTTTTAGTCTCTATTTCATTTATTTCTGCTACAGTCTTTGTTATTTTCTTCCTACTAATAACTTTGGACTTAATTTGTTCTTATTTTTCTAGTTCCTTAGGGTGTAAAGGTAGGTTGTTTATTTGATGTCTTACTTGTTTCTTAATATAGGCACTTATTGCTATAAACTTCCTTCTTAGGACTGCATTTGGTGTATTCCATAAGTTTTGATATTTTGTACTTCCACTTTTATTTGTCTTCAGGTAGTTTTTTATTTCTTCTTTGACCCATGGTTGTTCAGAAGCATATTGTTTTATCTCCAAGTGTTTGTAAATTTCCAGTTTTCTTCTTGTAATTGATTTCTAGTTTTATACCATTGTGGTTAGAAAAGATGCTTGATATGAACTCAGTCCTCTTAAATTTATTAAGACTTGTTTTGTGGCCTAACATATGATCTATCCTGGAGACTGTTCCATGTGCACTTGAGAAGAATGTGTATTCTGATGCTTTGGGATGGAATATTCTGTAAATGTTTGTTAAGTCCAACTGGTCAAATGTTTTTTAAGTCTAATGTTTCCTTATTGATTTTATGTCTGGATGATCTATCTATTGTTGAAAATGGGTATTGAAGGTTTTTGGTTAAGATGGTAGAGTAGGGAAACACTGTGCTTGCCTCTTCTCATGACCACATCAAAATTACAACTACACCGCACAATGACCATCCTTGAGAAAGCCTGAAGTTGAGCTCAACAAAGGATATGCAGAAGAAGCCACCTCAAGACTGGTAGGGTGCTGGAGATAAGGAATAAGCTGATCCCACACCCATACATGGCCGTTAAAAATTGGGAGGGATATCTCAGCTGTGAAGGCCCCTTGGAGGAGCATTGGGTCCCAGTCCCACACCAGGATCCCCAGCCCAGGATCCAGTGCCAAGAAAAGAAGTTTCCACAATTTCTGGCTGTGAAAACCAGTGGAGATTGTAACTGAAAGACACAAGGACAATGTCAAGCATACCAACATTCACTTCATTGGGGTACCAGAAGAGGTGAGCAAGTAAGGAATTGAAAACCCATTTGAAGAAATAATGACAGACCTTCCCCAACCTGGAAAAATAAATAGATATACAAGTCCAGGTAGTGCAGAGTCCCAAACAAGATGAACCCAAGGAGGCCCACACCAAGACACATCATAATTAAAATGCCAAAGGATAAAGACAAAGAAAGAATTTTAAAAGCAGCAAGAAAATGGCAGTTACCTACAAGTGAGTTCCTATAAGACTGTCAGCTGATTTCTCAACAGAAACTTTGCAGGCCAAAAGGGATTAGCATAAAATATTGACAGTGATGAAAAGCAATGACATACAACCAAGATTACTCTACCCTGTAAAGCTATCATTTAGAATCAAAGGACAGATAAAGAGCTTCCCAGACAAGAAGAAACTAAAGGAGTTCATCATCATCAAACCAGTGTTCCAAGAAATGGTAAAGGGACTTCTTGGACAAGGAGGAGGAGAAGAAGAATAAAAAATATGAATAATAAAATGCAATAACTACATATCTATCAATAATTACTTTTAATGTAAATGCATTAAATACTCTAATTGAAACATAGGGTGGCTGAATGGGTAAGAAAATAAGACCCTTACATATGCTGCCTACAGAGACTCACTTCAGATAAGAAGACACACAGAGACTGAAAGTAAAAGGGTGGAAAAAGATATTTTGTGGAAATAGAAACAAACAAAAAACTATGGTAGTAATACTTATACCAGACAAAATAGACTTTAAAACAAAGTGTATAACAAGAGACAAAGAAGGATTCAGTAATCCCACTTCTGGATATTTGTCCAAAGAGACCCAAAATACTACTTCAGGGGGACATGTGCATCCATATGTTCTTTGTAGCATTGTTTACAATAGACAAGATTTGAAGGCAATTTTGGTGTCCATCAATGGATGAATGGATAAATAAGAAGTGGTACATCTATACAATGACATATTACTCAGCCATATAAAAAAGTGAAATCTTGTCATCTGCAACAACATGGATGGACCTACACAACATTGTTCTGAGTGGAGTGATTCAGACAGAGAAAGACAAATGCCATATGATTTCCCTTATATGTAAATCTAAAGATCAAAATAAAAAAGCAAACAAGACAAACAAACTCAAACCAGCAGAGCTTGCATTCACCAGTCCCACAGAATTGTAAAAACAGTTCTTTTTTTTTTAAAGATTTTTATTGGGGAATTGGGGGAAGGGTAACAGACAAGTTGCTGTCATTTTGTTCTTCAGTCTAGTTGTGGAGGACATTGCTTCACAGGTCCAAGCTGGTACCATCATTGCGCTCTTCCCGGGCGAGGCAGATCAGTCGCTGGCTTCTGGACGGCTGCTCACTGCGGCTACTGGCCGCTCACGCTGGCTGCTGGCTACACACGGTAGCCCATGGCAACCCACTGCAGCGGGGGCTGCAGCCTACGCCATCACCGGCGACTCACAGCAGCCCAGCTTCAGGTTGAGCTGTTGTTCAGCATCTTAGCTGTGGAGGACAGTGTCACTGGCCCTCATATGTGGGATCTGAACCGGGGCCCTCTGGCGTTCCAAGCCAGTTCTTAACCATCGCGCCACTCGGCCGGCCCTAAAAACAGTTCTTAATTGGCTATTCCTCAAGGACTCAAAGAAATACTCATCTCCCAGTCTTTCCCTGAAAGATGTCTATTTGCATATTTTAAAAGATGCCGTCTGTGAGCTCTCCATCTGCCAGCATCAGGTCATCAGTATCTCCCTAAAAGGAGCTTGTACATCTGGTGCCCTGGCTTCTACAGTTGCCAACCAGGACACACTCTGATCTCCTGGCTCAAAGGTGGTCCTATTGGCCTCAGAAGAGATTTGCCCCTAGGTGTATGTTAAATTGGAAGCTTGACCTCCAGGGTGCATCTTTTTATATATGCAAATAGTTCTCTTAAATAGAAAGACTGTGAACTGGCCATTCTGACTGCTATCTCTGTGTTGAGTCTTGGGGTAGTAACCAGTTAAGAACTGTTTCTATGTTTGCTACATTTCTGTTGAACCTGTGACACAAGCCAACTGGCCACCAGAGCCAGGTGATCAAGGGGCTCATCCCCTGAGCAGCAACTGCAAAAGCCAGGGCACCAGATGTGTGCACAAGTTGAGCAGAGGAAGAGCACAAAATTGACACCCACCAGCCTTCCCAAGTCTCTAGGGAGGAGTGTAGTCAGTCCATAGATTTGTATTAAATTAGGAGCATGACTCTCAGGCTTCAGCTTTTAAGATGAACAGACATCTTTCAGGGAAAGACTAGGAGGTGGACGTTTTAGTCTGCTGCCTCTGTGCTGAGCCCTAGGGGGATAACGACTGGGAGTGCTCGGGAGCCCATTTGTTTGCCTCATAGGTCTTATGGACACAAGCCCTGTTGCCTTTCAGAGCTCATTGTTTTGAGGACCCAGTCCTTGGGTGGAAGTCTTAAAAATTGGGATGCTAGCTATGGGGTGGGTCCAAACACTTGATTCCTCAAGGAGAAGCTGGGAGTTGTGTGTTCACTTTCAATTGTTTGTCGTAGTGCCAAGGGTTGGGTTTATGGTGAGACAGTGTCTTGACCTCTCCTATCCATGTTGATGGTGTTTTATCTCATTCACCTAATAATGTGTAGTTGTTCAGCTTGTTTCCAGATTTCTTCCAGAGGGTCTTGTTCCATATGTAGCTATAGATTTGGTGTGTCTATATCGTAGAAGGTAAGTTCAGGAGCCTCCTGTGTTGCCAACTTGAAATGGGACCCTAGAACATGTGTATTTTTTTTAAATCACCCCAGGTAAGTCAAACTTGCTGCCATGGTTGAGAACCATTGTTCTAAATTCTCATCTAAAGAGTTTGGATGTGAAGGTTCCTATAGTGTCTATAACCTATGACATGTTTCCCAGGAGTCTTTTCAATGGACTGGGGAAAGGAAGATTCATCCTTTTATTTAGAAAGCCACATTCCTGTGAGTGAAACATTTTACACGTAGATATACAAATTTGGAAGCAGGATAAATGGGCATGGGAAACTAGGCATGCGATAAGAAGCTGAATGGTTTCTCTCAGCCTAGGGAAGATTAAGGACCAACCTGAGAAGTTGGAAGGTTCAGTTGACACCAGAGGAATGATAGAAGTTGGGGACTCTTTCTCTTTGGCTAGTGAAGGTCAACCATTGTTGGTTGAGGGGCATAATGATTGGAGGGTACGCAGGGAGATATGGTTATGAGATCAGCAGATACATCACAAAGTTGATGAATTTAAGAGAGCATTGGTGCTGAGGTTTGGTGGTCATACTCCACATGAATAAAATCAAGCAGGCTGGCCTCCCTCAAGCTTGAAGTCTGAAGGTGGATGCATGCTCTGTAGAGAGCTGAGCCCTCTGGTGTTATTGCTGCTTAGATGGCCTTGACTTCTTGGTCTTAGTTAATCAGCCATGGGGTGGAGTGTTGCAGCCATGGATTGCAATGAGATATTTTACTTGGAAGACAGTTGACCACATGAGGACTGGCATACCCTGATTTATGTCTGTTGTTCAAATCACTGTTTACATTGTGCTTGAAGCATACACTGTGCTTCCCGTGGCCATACTTTGGCGTTACTTAAGTCCTGGCTCAAGTCCTGAGCATGTGACTCCATGTCACTCCCAACAGGAAATTTTGGAAGAAACTCAAAAGTTGGTTTGCCTCCCACCCCTAGGCAGAGCCAGCCATGGCCTTTGTTACTTGGGATCCCACAAGGAAAAGGTCATAATATTCTGATTTTCAAATGGGTCTTAGGAGGCCAGACGTATGATGTGATAATACAGACAATCTATCTAAAATTGCAAAACAGTAATAACTGTAAGTTAACACAGTCCTTACTACATGTTAGGCTCTGTTCTGAGTGCTTCTATTTATTGACAATAGATTTCTCACCCCAACCCTTGAAGAATACTATAATATAATAAAAACAACAACAAAATTTAGTTCTATGACCATGTCTCCCAAACACCCTGCATAGAAAGGCTCTATAGTAAAAAGACAGACATGGAAACCAGGCTGCCTGAGTTCAGATCCCGCTCCACCATTTACTATTTGTGGGCAGGTTCCTTAACCTCTCTGTGTTTCATGTATATGTGAAATGGGAGATGGGGTGATAACAGTGCCTTTCTCATAAGATTGTTGAAGAATTAAATAACTTTATTTCTGAAGCACTTAGAACAACTAGTACATAGAAAGCGTCACATAAATGTCAGCCATTAATATCATCATTTTAGGGAGGACTGGATAGGAAAGGTTGACAGTTGAGTATTATCTACAGTTTCTATAGGTAAAACAGAAGACATGCTTATTGATAATAATATGAATCAATAACATTATATTGCCATACAAATGGTAGTGGCATGGAGTAGTTAGGAGCCCAGGTGGTGAGCCATATTACTGGAGTTCAAATTTTACTGCCATTTACAGCTGTGTGACCTTGAGCGATTTACTTAACCTCTTTGTGTTTTGTTACCATGTCAGTAAAATAATGATAATAATAATAGCTTCCACATAGGGTTGTTGTGAGACTTAAATGAGGTAATCCATGTAAAGTACTTTGATCAGGCTTTGGGGTATAGCAAGTGCTACATAATAGTAATTATATGAAGAAAGGTATTTTAGACATTAAAATTTTTTTCTTTTACATACTTATCTTTCTCCTTTTCCTTTTTTTCTATAGCAGATAGTCCTCACACTATTATAACTCTTTCCTCAATAAGATTTAAAGAGGTCTTTTCAATTCAACATTTTTCAAGCAGCTCCCTTGCACAGCACAATGTCACCTGTACTTTGAGGAATATGGACTTTGCCCCTAAATAGCTCCCAAGGAAAGATTGTGATGTAAACAATTGATAGCCTGAAACTAATAAAAAAAATTGATAAGAAGTCACACTGTGGTAAGCATTGTAAGAGAAATAGTACAACAGTAAGTTAGGCTCCTAGAGGCTGGGCAAAATATTCTCACTAGAAGGTAAGAAGGCCTTATAGGGGTGACTTTTGGGCTGGGCTCTTAAGTGTAAGATTTTTGTAAGGTGGAGAAGTAAAAATTGTTTAAAACACATTCTCAGCCTGTATCAGTGCATTGAAATCATCTGGAGCATGTTAAAACAGAGTGCTGGGCTCCACCCACAGAGATTCTAAGTCAGTGGGCCTGGATGGGGCTTAAAAATTTGCATATCTAACTATTTCCCAAGTGCTGTTGATGGTTCTGCTCCTGGGGACCACACTTTGAGAAGCACTAAGTTAAGATCACTTCACTTTAGAAAACCCTGGACAACTTAAAAAAATAAATAAATAAAAAGTCTTAAAAGAAAAATAACTCCTCAGGTTATTTCCACAGACAGCTAAGGTTGAGAACCTTTATATTCAGGCTGCAGTTTATAAAGCATTTTCACAGGTTCCATTGATCCTCCCATGCTTTGAGGTAGGTATTATGATTGTTATCCCACTTTATGGAGGTTTCAATTTTGACATGGAGACAGAGAAACGTGAGCATTTGTTGAAGGTCACTAGGTCCTTGAGACTCAAACCCAGGTCACTGGCTGACCACATTCCTATTTTGTACCAATGACCCTCCTGGGGGAACAGTATGAGCATATAAAGGAGTGATCCCAGGGTGTATCACAGTATGAGCAGTCATCTAGGATGGCTGGGCCACGGGTGCCTTGGAAAGATGAGGTTAAGGCAATTTGGGGCTGCTGTGGAAAGGCTGGAAAGTCATGTTTAGAAATAGGAACTCCATTTGGTAAACATTAGGGAGGAGCCATTAAAAGATATTTATGAAGAACTAACAATTTAACATTTTTTGAACATCAAATTCTGTGACAGCCACTGTGCTCTATGGTTTATACATATTATCACAACAATGCTATAAAGTTGAGATTATTTCTCCCATTTGGTGGATGAGGAAACTGAGGCAATAAAAGTCTAAGTACCTTGCTGGAGTCATAGAACCAGCAACTGGCAAAGCCTGAATTCAAATCCAGGTTTTTCCAGCTCTAAAGTCCACACGGTTTTCACGATACCACACCAGCATGCTTGGGAGATGTTTGAAGAAACATTTGTGTTTTTTTAGTTTTTTATTTTCAAATCATTTTTATCTTACAGAAAAGTTATCAAACAAAATAGTACAGAATTCCTATATACCCTTCGCTTGGCTTCCCTTAATATTCATTGTATATAACCATGGTACAAATATCAAAATGAGGAAATTAACATAATATTCTTAACTAATCCAAATGCCTTATTTGAATTTCACCAGTTTTTCTACTAATGTCCTTTTTATTGGTCCAGAATCAAACTAGGATCCCAAGTGCATTTAGTTTTCAAATTCCCTAATATCCTCCTTCATGTCCTCCAATCTGAGAGAATCCCTCAACCTTTGTGTCTTGTGACCTTGACATTATCAATAAGTACTGGCCAGTTATTTTGTAAAATGTCCCTCAATTTGGGCTTGTCATAACCCTAAGATTTGTTTGTGTCCACTGAACACTTCTGACACACAAACAAATTCCCCAACTCTGTGGACAACAACTGGGTGGGCATCCAATGACTCAGTTTAACTCTGAGTAGTTAGTGTCAGACTGTACAAGTTAATGTACCCCACAAAGCTGCCTCGTATCTCAGAAACTAGTCGCAAGTATTGGGTGCCCAGGGTACTTACACTTTTATTTAACATGGCTACAAATTGGGGGTTCTCATTACCCCATGCTTGCGTTTGATAATTTGCTAGAATGCCTCACTGAACTCAGGAAGGCACTTTACTTACTATTCCTGCTTTATTATAAAGGATATTAATCATATGGAAGAGATTCATGGGGCAAAATATTGGTGGGAGTGGGTGAGGACATGCACAGCTTTCATGTCCTCTTCAGGCATGTCACCATCCCAGCTCTTTGATGTGTTGACCAACCAAGAAGTTCCCCAAATCTCATTGTTTAAGGTTTCCATGGAGATTCTCTAATGTAGGCATGATTGATTAAATGATTGGCGATCGGCGATTCAACTCAATCTCTACCCCTTCTCATCTTCCTCCCTGCCTGGAAGTCAGGGGATAGAGCTGAAAGTTTCAACCCTTTAATCATATGGTTGGTTTCTCTGGCAACCAGCCCCATCCTGAGGCTATCTAGGAGCCCACAAAGAGTCACTTCATTAGCATCAACTCAGGTACGGTTCAAAGAGACTCATTGTGACTAGCAAAACATGCTCCTCTCACCCCTATCACTCAAGAAATTTTAGGGTTTCAGAAGCTCTGTGTCAGGAACCAGGATGAAGACAAAATATATATTTCTTATTATGTCACATCACACACAATTAGATTGAAGTTATACATTTTTGGCAAAAATACAACAAAAGAAATGTGCCCTCCTCTATGCCTCATGCCAGGGGACAAACGATGTACATGTAAGTACTTCATAAATGATGCTAACTTTCATCCCTTAGTTAAGATTATGTCTGCCCAGTGTCTCTACTGTCAAATGGCCCTTTCCCCCTTTTGTAATTAATAAGTGTCTTGTGCAAAGATACGTTGAAGCTATGTAAATATTTTGTTTCTTAATATACTTTGCCCACTAATTTTAGTATCCACAGATGGCTTTTGTCTGCAATAAGCAATATTTCGATTTATCCATTGGTGATTTTTTCTTTCCATCATTCTAGAAGAAAGATTTTGTTCTTTCTGCATCCTCTTATAAACACCACAGGTGATGATTTGAGCACTGGCTGCCTTCTTTAATTGATTTGTGTCACTTCAGCAACTGTACTTATCACACAGGTCCTGCCTAAAATAAGTGAGTTTGTGCTTGTGTCTATTTGATTTTTATTACTATTCAGCTGTCAGAGGACCCCAGATAATAACTATTGCATTTCAGATAAGAAATAGTCACATTTTTAGCGGCCTTCTCAACAGTCCTATGTCTAGCTGTGTGTCAGTATGAACTGGAGCAGTCTTAGAGGTCCTAAATTCAGTTAGGACTCTGGATGCAACAAAGAATGCTGCAGAACCTGCAGGGAAGTCAGCAGGTCAGGTGGGGAGCACAAGAGGCTGCAGGCTGCAATAGCTGGCTTGAGGTGGGTGGACACTTGTATTTCCCTCCAGGTGATTCCAGGTGTATTTCATGTGGCCAAAGTGGGTATGTTGTAAATGGTGGACTACCCCACCAAATTCTGAGACCTGATTGGAGGAGACACCTCAGATTTGGGAAGATTTGAGAGAAGAAAGCAGTCCCTGGCCTGGGGATGCTTTCCAAGTTTATGTATTCTCACTGTTTAACCTGGAAACTGCATACATTTCTAGAAGAAACATAGCTAAAACAAGGTCATTACTCAGATGGACAATAGGGATAGGCCAGCTCTTACCACAGTCAACTCACATGAGCACACATGATGTATGATTAAGGCATTGCTTCTCAATTTACATATGCCTGGGAATTTTCTGGAGATCTTCGTAAAGTGGATATTTTGATTCAATGGGTTTGGGTCTGGGCCTGAAATTCTGCATTTCTAACAAACTCGCATGTTCTGACAGTGCTGTTGGTCTGAGAACCATACTTTAAGCAGCAAGAATTAAGGGACACAGAAAGCTGTAAATGTTTAGAAATACGTTTTCCATAAAGGATCTGAAATACCACCACTTGAATTGTGTCTTTGTTCTCTAGAACCCATAGACCCACAAGAACACAAAACATCCTATAACTTTAAGACAGAAAGCAACCTTGGGGTTCAGACTCCACACACATTGTGATTTCATTGCAGGATGTAGTGAAACAGGCAGGGATAGCAAGCTAGGGATCAGCTGAGGGTGGGGTCTTTTTTAATTATCTCATATTTATCAAGAGCCTGCTTTGTGCAAGGCCTAATGATAAATGCTGGATCTACTAGAAAATCTATCAGTGTCTGGCTTAGGGAGGAGGGCTCTGCACAAGTGGGAGGGGACCACACCAGGAAGTGGTCTTAAGATGCCTGACTTCCTGGTGTTCTGGCTTAGCAGTGAACTTGACAGGAGGGCAAACCTTCAAAAGAGTTTTTCAAATAGGGGAAAACCCCATGTAGCTCTAGTATGTATCTAAATCAGGGTTTGGAACTGGGTGTGTCTTGGCCCAAAGCTCCTGCTCTATCCACAACATCTAATGTTGTGGAAACACCAGGTGACTCTGCTTTAGCAGTCTTAGTATGAGAGGAACTGCTGCTTTCTCCATTTGTTACTCTGACATGTGTTTAGGGAGTTTAGCCAATAACAACAGTAATCAATATATTCTACCCTAGCATGTTGAATGAACGCCACAGCAGTTGATCATCAACAAGAGAATGCCATATTGGACAATCTCATCATAGATTATTTAAGACGTAGATATAGATCTTCTTTGATGGGGGGAGTGGTGGGAACTTTAGGCCTCAGTACCTTGCAAAGACCAATATTTGTGGTTAAAAGCAAGAGTGATGCTTAGATATACATATATCAACATCTAAAATGATTTCTGGTTTGTCTTATAAGTCATCAGTTAATCTGATGGGGATAGAAAAATCTCAGTATGCCAACTCTTTAGTAATGCATCAGAGTAACTGGCTTAGTGGTAAGAAGCCCACTCAAGTCTTAATCCTCCTCAGGATATATTCAGTCTTTTTATTGATCTTTTTTCCACAGTGATGGTGGTGAATCCCTAGACTCCTTTCTAGCCATACATGTTTTAAACAGGACAAATTAATATGTGAATTAGAGTTCCACTTTAAGAAGCAGTAATATCTACTAATCAGTCATAAGTGGCAAATAATTTATTTATTTGACAACTGAGTGTTCTTGATACTACGCTACTTATTAAAGACACACTGGGGACTGAAGTGAAGATAGTCCTCTTGATGAAACATACATTTTAATGGCAAATACAGAACAGTCAGGGGCCCAGGAATGATGCAGAAACCCACATGTTTTCCCCTAAAGAACTAGTCATTTATTAAATAGACCATGTTTTCTCCGCAAATTTGAGGTGGCATCTTTATCGTATAATAAATTCTCATGTATTTATGGGATATTTTGGTATTCCATTCTTATCCATTGATTTGTCTCCTTGTTTTTGGCTCAGTACTGGTTTTTAATTTCTGCAACTTTATAATATGTTTTATTAGGTGGTAGGCAAATCTTCTTTCTTCTCTACTTTCTTCCTCCTTTTCTTACCCCTCTATCTTTCCAGGTCATTTCCATATGTGTATTTTTCTAGATGGCATTTAAAATAATTTTTTCAAGTTCCCCACCCCCTT
>NW_017731662.1:1926948-1933658 GCF_001890085.2 Hipposideros armiger | reverse complement strand
GTCAATGCCTTCATGCATACTATTCTCCACTGTGCTGTCTGCAATGTGGCTAAGGTGAATTATCAACTGCCTGCTGAAATTTAAAAGAAAAAATTCCCTTATCACATGTATCCTTTATAGGAAAATAATTCATGTTGATAGCTGGAGAACAATTTGATTTATTTGAGCATTTTTCTTGCTGGTCATCCCTTTCACACATATTCAATAAATATAGGTCTGTTATGGAATCTCAGTGTATTCTTTGATCAACTTAGAGCAGTAAATCAATGAAATACAATATCAAAATTTATGATGGAAATAATATAACATATTCTGGTATCTGTAGTAGCAGCTGGTTCAAGCATCATATTAAGTCTTTCTCTTTCACGCCTATAGTCAAATATGTAATCACAAGCATGAAGCAGAATATACGAGGGCAACATCCATGGTGACATAATTAAGGACATAAGCTTATCCTTAAGTAGAGTCCCAAATTAAGTTTAAGATCATTAAATGCACAGAGAAATCATAGAGCTTCTTAACTCACACAGTAACAAGGAAATAACAAGGATTTCTTTATCACTATAAAATAGGAAGAATAGTGAGTGTATTAAATATCTGAATCTTTGGTTTGAACCCAGCATACACCATTTAATATGACCCTGACCATGACCCTAGGAAATTTACTTACCCTCTCAGAACATTAATGTAATAACGCTCTTGCCTAAATTCTAGGGTTCTTTATGCTGTATCAGTGAAGACTGAAAAGTCAACATCTTCCTGATGCTCTGGAGAGCACGTTCATGCTGAAAATCTAATGCCAGTCAAAAAAATGTGATAAAAGAGCTTACTGATTACTGCCTTTTATGGAAGAAAAATATCAAGAAATTGAACAGCCCAAGAAAATATTTGATTATTTTAAATCTATTTTAAAATAATTTAATCAAATTAAACACTTTTAAAAAGGAGTTTGTTTAGATTTCACTATTCTGCCTTGACTGGAGTAAATACTAGTGTTAGGGCATGTGGTATATTGTGTTATTGTTCCCAATTATTTGTGAGGTATATACTTCCCCACCCCATCGACATCGAGATGCTCCCACACACACATCAGGCCATCTAATTTGCTTTGGCCCATGTAAGTGAAACTGACACATGGCATTTTTGAGCAAACTATTAAGAGTCTTCCTGAGGTTCTGCCATCTCTCATTTCTGTCTTTCCTCTGCCACTTAAGTTTCATGTCTCAATTGGTCCTGAATTGAAGATGTGGAGCAGAGTCACAGCTAAACTGAAGCTAACATGTCATTGGATCAAAAAATAATATATTGTTGTAAACGTTTGAGATTTGGGGGCTTTTTGTTATCTACCTAGGCTAAGCTGACTAATACAGAACATTATTTTAAAATGGTAGGAATGAAAGTTCAAATGTCCCATTTCTATTTCTTCACTTAGATGTCTGATTTCTACAAGCAGTATAGGACTTTTATTCTTTCCATCGATTCATTCTCTGCTGATTCCATATTTAGGATATCTTACAAATATGATGCCTTGGAATTCTAGATAGCTGTTTATTGAAAAAAACCCCAAAGGCAACACAAGTTCATCTGGAAAAGGATTTAATTTTGATAGTTAATGATGTTTAAGCATTTACTTTGACTTTATAAACAATAACCTGTTGGTAAGACTTTGAAGAAACAAATCTGACAAAGTCCTCTTCTACTCCTATACAACACTCAACCAATTTCTCCCTTGGCCAAAGCAAGTGTCAGGAACCAAGTGTGGAAGTGGAAATAGCACATTTAATTATTACTTCTAACGAGAGACTCACAAAACATTTGCTTCCTAGCCCTATGACACTGGCCTCTGCTAGTTTAGAGGCCTGGATACCCAAGAAAGGACTGCTTTCACTAAGCGCATCCAACAACAGTTTCACTGAATTAGAGCTGAGACAGCTGCCCAGACATTTTAGATAAGCAGGCAAATTCCATTGGATAAGCCAGCAAAAAATAAAAAGGGATTGGCTAAGGAGATTGCTCTTGATTACCAGGGGAAAATAGGGTATTTGATACACAACAAGAGCAGGGAATATTATATTGGCTCGCCTGTGGTACCCTGAAGTACAGTGTATCTTGTAGTAAAAGTTATCGCAAGACTAGAAATCTCACATAGATAGGACTACCAAGGGCTTAATCCTTTAGGAAAGGTGGTGTAGGTCAACCTACTCAAAGAAGAACCCCAAGTACCTCAAGTGCTGACTGAGGATAGAGGACATGGAATGAATAGTGGAAAATGGAAGTCATAAATATCCACCAGGGCCTTGTGAACGAAAGCAGAAATGAAGATTATGGTGTCTACGCATATTTTCTTTCTTACTATGTCATTTAAATATGTATACATTTAAAATAATTTTCTGTTTTTTCCCTTACCTGTTCTGTTTTCTCATACAGAGTATATTGGTTAAATTTATGATTTAGCTTATTGGAATCAGAATAGTACAATCATGACAGAATTAGAGAAGATAAAGCACCTGGACATCCTGGACTTTAGCTGGCCACCGTAAGTGCTAGGACTTTCTCTTCTCTGCTTTCGAGGAGAAAATGAGCATGCTTGTGTTTGTGCAATGGAGAGTTGGGTTATGTTGACACTGGCTTTTTGTCTTAAGTGGTGGTATAGCATGGTGATAATATAGAAGAAAGAGTAGACTGTAGTGGACAGATATCATGCTTTCCTCTACCCAGCTTATTTGTCCATCATTCCTGTTTGGGTAGTTTTGCACATTATGAGTCCAGCCTTTCCAAGGAAGGAATCTCTGCCTCCTTTACCTGAGACCTACATGTGACCTAGATTTTGTTTTGGAAGAAAGTGATGTAAAGAAGCAGTCACCATCTAGAATCCATGTTTTGGAGGTGGTGGCTGTGTCTGTGTCCTGCTTTAGGGGGACAGCATCAGTGGAGTGTATAGCATCCAGTGCAGTGTCATTGGTGCAAACTGCTTTCTTTGTGTTTGGACACGGGAACAGGGGACTTTAGGGAGCTGCCCTGTGGTATGTTCTGGGTGTTTATAGCTGGATAGCCTCCAACCTGATTCTTTAGTTCGACTGGAGTGTCTATGAGCTCATTAATATCTATTAATAAATTCACCGACCTAACTAGAGTAGATTCCGCTATTTGCAAGAAATAAGACTTTGCAAAACTTTACAGAAACATACTGTCTCCTACCTCTCACACAAGAAGGTTTTCTTCACCATGTCATGTAGGAGCTATTTATATTTCATTCATAAAGCTCTGTTTAGTAGACCTCAGTAAGGGAGCCATTTATTTGATAAAATGTCAGGTATTGATAACTTGATAAATTACTAAACGACTTTATACCTTTCAGGCCAACTGTCCCTTTCTATGCTCATTAGTTAAATAATTCCTTTAGTAAATATTTATTAAGATCCTATTATGTGCTTTCAACCATTGGTCATTGGTACCAGTTCAACACCAACAGGAATCTCCAATCTGGGGTGCAGTGAAGGAAACTTTTTTCAGTGCAAACAGCTCCACTGTGATACAGCATGGCTGTGGGAACTACACGGCTGTGGAATAGCTCAATAGTGTTACAGTTCAATTAAGAGACAGCACAGCTGTGAAACAGCATGGCTGTGAGGCAGCCCTGGGTCCAGGCCTCTCTCTGGCTAGACAGCTCTGCTCTGCTCTGCTCAGCTCCACCTTCTCTGGTCCAGATTGGGCAGTCTGGTCCAGCTCAATCCAATCTGCCCTGGACTGGTCTGCCCCACTCTACTCTGGTGAGCCATCTTTGGTGTTTCAGCTTCAGCCAGGGAAAGGCAGTCTTCAGTAGAAAGGGAAAGTGCACTCTTCAAGGCAGAGGGGAAACTGACTTATATAGGCAGAAATCCCCACCCCTGGTCCATGATTGGTCCATCCTCATGCAAATGAGGACTCCAAATCCTCACAGTTTGATTGGTCCAAAAGGCACTGTCCTGATTGGTCAGAAAGGTGCTGCTGATTGGTCAATGAAAATGCTAATGGGGATATATATTTATTTGTAAAGCTCTGATTGGACAGGAAAAGTCTCAGTTCTATTGGTTGAAGTACAATTCTAGGAACTCCTTTATAAGGACTGGCTCAGATGTCAGGAACACAGTGCAGGCAGACAGTATAGTATAGGCTTCTCCCTGAAGTGTGGTTTGCATGAGAAGCCCTTATTTAGAAATGACTGCTAGGCTCTGTTTTTATATTTGAGCCTAGTTAGCCACCAGAAGCCCTTCTTTGTAGACATCTTTTTTTTCAGGGTCCACAGTGCCAATCACTGTAATAGATGTTATAAATACAGCAGTGTCTAATATAGAAGAGATCTCTGTCCTCTTATAGTTTACAGTAAAATGGAGGAGGCAATTAACTAGAGAACCAATAATGAAGCTAATTAAAAATGTGATAAGTGTTTTAATGAAAAAAAAAAAAACCTGAGTGATGCAGTGGAGTACAACTATATATAAAGGAGACATTAACTTTGGAAGGGTGGTTATAGAAGGCAGCTAGTGAACATTTAAAGTTAAACTTGAATTTTATATTAGTAAATAAATCTGTTGTTTTCATTCCCGAGTGAGGCATTATAATGGGAATGTTAATTCACAAATGCATCATGGCCTAATTTTCTTTAAAAGTAAGATGTCTGTAGTGTATAATCTCTCAAAAGGCGGTTTTCAATACCAATAAATATAGCCCACCAGGTATGTAGAACTAGTTAGTTAAAGAGTCCTATGTTTCAAATTGACAGTGTTTTCCAGCTATAGCTTTCAATTAAATTGATGTAATAGCTAGGTCCATATGAAATGACTATGGCTTTCCTTGTAGATCCCCAAATACATGAGGATCCCTAAATACATGAGGACCCCAAATACATAGGATAGCACCCTATTCTAAGGATATGACTGCCCATCTACTATGTACTAGAAACTGTGCTAATTGCTGCAGAAATAAAGACAAGTCTTCATTTTATGTAGTTACCACATTCAGATTTTCCATCAATCCCTAGTATGTGATTACTGCTGTCTTACAGAAAGGATAACTATCTTAGAGGCCTTTGACAAAAATCCCTAGAAGAGAAAATTTCACAAGTCACTTTATTATTACTACATTACAGTAGGAGTTGATTTCTATCATGTTCTCAAATTCAACAACATATAGCCAAACTCATGTTCAAAATCTTAGAGGTCATTATTTATAACTCTCTTTAGTTCACTTTTCACATCCAGTACATCAGTAAATTATGTTAAACCACCTTTAGAGCCGTGTGGAACCCCTCCACTGTTACTGCCTCCTTTGCCACCACCCTCATTTAAGCTGTCGTCATGTGCCTCTGGTCTTCCTGCTTCAGTGGTGTACTGGTAAATGTTCTGGGGGAAGAGGGAGAGCCCTGCTCTGTAGCCCTTAACAGTTTCTGCGGTATAAGTACTCCCACCACGGTCAATTTCAAGCTACCAGCATGACCTCATTGAATGTGGAGTTGGAAAGAGATGCAGAGTAGCACCCCATTTGAATTTCCACCATAGAGATAAAAATATATAAATACCCTCAAGAGCATAGATAATAGTGAAATGTAGTCAAATAAGTAGGTAGCAATGAGTTTTTATTGTTTATGAGCTTTTCTTTTAATATAATTTAATTATGAGCTTATATAATTCTATTTTTAAATAATGATTATGTTTGACAAGTGGTTCACAAAATTCCTAAAAATTTGGCAGTCAGCTCTTGTGGCCGCAGCACACCACTGCTTCCTCTCTCAGACCCTTCAGTCAATGACTGCCCACGTTGTAGCCAGAGTGATCTTTGAAGAGCATTAATCTGATAACTTGCCCCTCCCCCTGTATTTAGCCTAATTCCAAACTTCTCCGCCTCTCTCAAATTTCACCTCCTAAACATTCTTCCCCTGACCCAATCCTCTCTAGCCACATTGGCCTTCCTGCTGGGTCTTCAGACACACCAAGAACCACACTTTTTCCTTAGCAACTTTGCATTTGTTATTCCTTTTGCCCAGAATGCTTTTCTTTCAGAAATTCATGCAGTTTGCTCACATCCTTCAAACAAGTCTCTTCCTGATTTCTCTGCAAAAGTTAGTCAGTGTCTCCTCCTTCAGCATGCTCTATTCCATTTCTTGTTTTCCTCATTGGACTCTCATTGCCTGGAATTTATTCTCTGTTTGCTTACTTGTTATTGTCCCACTAAAACATAAGTCATGTAAGGTCAGGGCCTTTAACTGTCTGTTTCAGTGTTTTGTCCCCAGAGCCTAGAATGACACCTGGTCCCTGGTCCGCACATGCCTCTGCATTTACACAACTCCAAAGGTCCTACTCCTATGGTTTTCTCTATGGATGGTGTCCCTCTGTGGAGCGCCATTCATCTAGGATAAACAAATGTTAAACTGAACTTAAATGAACATGTGCCCTCTGCCAGGCAATGCACTATAACTACTTGACTTGTATTTTGAGCTCTAACATTTCAAAACATCTGCCAGAGCCTTCCATGCCTCCCTAGGTCAGAAAAGGTGAGAAATCTTTAAGATCAGAAATCATAAGATTGAGAAAGTTTCTTGTCTCAAAAGTGTCTTCTTACTCCGAGGCATTTTTTTTTTTTTCATGATAATTGCCTTATAAACTTCTGAGCCCTGGAAGCTCTGACTGACTGTCCCTGCCTGGCTCCTGAAATTTGATCTAACACTGTCTGAA
>NW_017731662.1:1907531-1926823 GCF_001890085.2 Hipposideros armiger | reverse complement strand
CCTCATGCTTCAACCCCAGCATTTTTCTTTAGTCTGTCTATGGGAAAATGTCCACAAATAGCATGATATAAGTAAAAGAGTAAAGAATGTCAGTGAGGTTGGACAATAGTGAGATGACAACAATAGGACCCAGGAATGCTAAACTCCTGTTTTAACCCTGCCACTCATTCTCACTTTGAAGTTTATGAAGGAGGAAGAACCTCAGAGAACAAGCATAAATCTCAAATAAGATACCACTCTGTCATCACTGCTCATGGTCAGTCATCTAATGAAGAGCTTTCTGGTAAACTGGGCTGGACTAGGAGGTTTAGATTCAAGGTTAGGTGGGGTCTCTCCCCCCTCAGATGCTTAAGTCTTACCACCTGTGATGAAACAACAAACATTAAAGCAAAGAAAAAGAGCAAGAGAAGAAAGAGCAAGATGCTTGCCTCACTCCAGGGGTCCAGCCTGAAGGTAGCCTTACCACACAAAAGGAAGACGCACAGAAAGGGTGTCTAGACAGTCACACCTGTGTGCATGACCTTTGACTTTGACCCTGTCAGTGTCACAGAATTTAGCCCAATTAGATTAGTATTCCCTTCTAGAGCAGTTGAAGAGAGAAAAACCAGGCCAGTAAGTATAATAGCATTAGCCCTTGTGTGAGTGTGTGTGTGTGTGTGTGTGTGTGAGTGTGTGTGTGTGTGTGTGTAAATTTATATATACACAAAACAAAAATATGAAAAAATATATACCAAACATTTTTAAATGGGTATCACTGTGGTTTAGGATCATAGCTGGATTAAGAATCAAATAAGATAGAATCACTAACAGATTGTTGGAGTCATCCAGAGATGTGGTATCAGTTAACTCAGTTCTGCACTGAGTCATTAATAGACAGTCATTAATAGACAGTCATTAATAGACAGATGTCCATTGTCCATCCCACCAAATGGATGTTTTATGACGTCCTATGTTCATCCCATCAGATGGAGTAGTATCCTTGAAAATAAAACAAGGAATACCATAAACCCTTGTTACTTTCACCAAGCCGCTCCTGTCAAGAAATGGTGAATAATGGGTAAGGGGTATCCAGACCCAGGAGGCCTTTCCAGGTGCTTGTATGTCCTGGTCTGGCTTAGATAAAATCATGACAGGGTTTCCGTTATCGTTGGGCTACTCTTTCAAGTTGCAAAAACATTTTACAGAAAAAAAGTATAATTTGCATATTCAGTCAAAACCAAAATTATTATTTTTGTGAGAGGCAAAAATAAAAAGCCAAAGCAAAATTTTTTTAATGGGTTCTCATGTAGAAAGCAGAGAAAGGATGAAAAAAAGCATGTGCTGCACAGGAGGACTCCTTGGCCAGATGCCTTTGCTGAGTAAGCTTCTGGGCTAATTATATTTACTTGAGCTCCGGGAAGGCCTTCTGGCTCCCCGTTTCAATCTCTGATGGTGCCACAATTGGACTGACCTGACAGAGTGCTATGTCATGCTTGGCACAGTGCCACCCCACATCACCACGCCTGAGTCACCGAATCACTGAATCTAGTTAATTTGTTTAGCATCACCCTCTAATGCCTTCACTTCTGGGCCTCTGGGTCCTCTGGCTGTGATGTCTATCACAACACAGGCCTCCTGAGGCCCCCCATCCCCCCAACTCCCTTTAGCTCCTTCAGCCATGCCGGGAACTCCTAGGCAATACCCTTGGTTGAAATAGGCAAACGAAGCAAGGAGACAGATTATGGCAGACCAGATAATTGCGAGCTAGCAGGATTTCCAGAGTCTAATCTGTCTCTGCCGCCTTCCCCTCCTCTGGAGGTCTGCCCTGCATGGATCTTCACTGGGTGATAGAAGGACGGAGTGATTTTAATGCTTTGGTAAACATTAGTGCCAATCTCAGCGAAGGTAGGCACTTCACACTGATACCCATGGCCTGGTGACTGTCTGGGTCTCTTCAGGATTAAGTTCCTTGCTTGCCTTTCTAAAAACACCTGGGCCTTTAACCATTCATTGTTTTTAAATTGACAGGGTGACTTTCTGAGATACTGATGTATGTTGTGTTCTGATCAATACAGAAGGAAAAAGGAAGAAGAGGTATCTTCCCCTTTCTTTCCAGCTACCCTCCCCACTGCACCCCCAGACCATAGGACAGTCCCTTTCCTCACCTCAGAGCAAAAGTAGGAGACAGTTGTTTTCAAAGAATTGGATCTAGGAAGAAAGGCTTCTCTCTTCTTCAGTTCCGATTTTGAGAAAAATAGGGAGGTGGAAGTGAAAAGACCTGGAGAATTTTGAGAGCTTGGAGGAAAAGCAGGAAAGGATGCTTTTGTTTATGAATAGGGTGGTCCTTGAAGTAGCAGTATCCTGGCCCCCCCCCACCCCCCACCCCCCCACACACACACATATAGACACACACACACTGCTCCCAACACCTCCAGAAACATTTTGACCGGTGTAACCCCAGTGGCTTTCACATGAACGTGGAGGGAGGGAAGGGGTAATGATAATGCCCAACATGGAACTTTTTACCAGCCTAATGGGATGGGGCCTCAGAGCAGATGAGATTGAACTAGGGAAATATAAGAAATATAAAAAACTTGACCCCAGAATGTGCAGCAAAACTAATGCATGCTCTGTAAAGTTAGGTCAATTTTTTTGTGATGTTATCTTAGTGAGCTGGGAAAAACAGAGCTTTTGCTTCAGCTTTGTTCTTCTATTATTTTTATCTCTCTTAAAAATATCCCTTTGGAATACGTCATATGTGAGGTGCATGGAGAGAAATAGAGTTTTGTTGTTTTTTTTTAATTATAGCCATTTATTTGCTACCCACTTGTATTTCCTGAGCTCCTTCTAAGGATCATCAGAAAACATGACTACAAGAGAGTAGGTCCTGGCAAGAGGAAGTCAGTTGAGAATTAAAATACGCCATGGATATCCCCCTTCATCTACTACTACAACCTCAGCTACTCTTATTAAAGAAAAGATGAGGACCAAGAAACCAAAGAATGGAAAAGTTTTGATTCCAAGCAGGGAACCTGATTGAATATAGTTTAAACTCTGAAGAATGAAGTTCCCAAAAGAAGTAGGCAGGTCTTTTAAAGCCAGATGCCAGGTGCTGTGTCTCATATTAGGAAAAAGTCTCTGAATATCTATGATAGGAGGGCGATCCCCTCTGGGCTTGTAAGTCAGGCAGTGTAGAGATGCTGGAGATAGCTGCTGCTGCCAAAATGGAGCTTCCACGGCACTGGAGCGTTCCCAGTTATTATTTGCTCTTAAATCAGGCCAGGCATCCAGGTCAGAGTTCATCACTATTCTCCCAGAGCATTGCTACCAGCACAACTTGCATCTCATGGTTGTTGGGCTCTATCTTTCATCAGTCCACTTTCGTATGCATTGTTTGGGATGAAGGAGGCAGTGAACACATGTTATTCCCAGTTTACAGATGAATAAGCAGAAGCTTATGGACGTCCAGTGACTTATGTGAAGATGTTCATGAGTCAGAGAAGAACAGGAGAGGCGAAGCTGACTTAGCAGGGCTGAGTATCAGAGATGATGACTGAATCATGTCTCTCCACTGAGGACGTCAAACGGCACACAGGGAAGCGTGCACATCCTAGGGATTTCTGTACTGAATGATCTAGTCACCCTTACCTGACTTAGCAGCAGTAGGAAGGGCCTCTTTGGAGGACTTAATTTTTTACTGAATAAAAATTTTTCAGAACTTTTGTATTATAAAATTAATCAGAAACTTAGAATGTGTAGATCTCTGCACAAACTTAAACCCTTTTGCAGAAAATTTAGAAAATATAAGGGAAAATGAAGAAACAAACATAAAAAGTACCTACAACTCAAAGATAAACAATAACATGTTCAGGGTTTTACCTACATATATGTGTGTGAGTGTGTGTGTACACAATTGGGATCACACTATGTTGGCATTTTATGTCAGATCTTTCCAATTTAATGTGATGTCATAATATGGCACTTGTATTAGTCTGAGAGGGCTGCCATAACAAAGGACCACGGACTGGGTGGCTTAAAAAACAAGTCTATTTTCTCACAGTTCTGGAGGCTAGAAGTCCAAGATCAAGGTGTCAACAGGGTTGATTCCTTCTGAGGGCTATGAGGAAGAATGTTTCATGCCTCTCTCCTAGGTGGTTTGCCAACAATGCTTGGCATTCCTTAGCTTATAACAACTTAACTCCAATCTTCCATGGTGTTCTCCCTCTGTGAAAAGTTCCACTTTTTGTAAGGATGCCAGTCATATTGGATTAGGGACCCATCTTACTCCAGCATTACCACATCGTAACTAATTGCATCTGCAATGACCCTATTTCCAAATAAGATTGCATTCTGAGGTACTGGGGGTTAAGGCTTCAACATGTGGATTTGGGGGGATACAGCTCAACCCATATAGCATCCCATAGCATTAAAGCATATTTGAAATTTTAATTTTTATTGTAAGTAAAATATTTCATTGTATAATACAGCATCATTTATTTAACCAGCCCTCTGTTGTTTAACATTTGAGTTGTTGCTTTTATTTTTCTATTATAATTAATGCTGCTGTGAACCTTTTGGTGGTTCATGCTGGGATCCCTCCCACCCCGACATGAATGGGTTGATTGTTTTATTCCAGCTAAAACTTAATGGAATACAAAACTTCTAAGGAATACAAGTAATAAAAGCCACCCTCAGTCTAGTTCCTTAGCACGTGTATAGAAGGAACTGTCTAAACTAGAGTCTCCAAATTTGACTGTAATATGACAATATTTGGGGGTATGGGAAAAACATTGGAATTACTATTTGAATAGTCTAGTAGACTAATTCAATGTCTATTTCCATATACATCTTATAACATTTATAGTGTAAAACCAGAGTGACACATACATATAATTTATAAATAAGTAAATATTTCTATATCCTCGGCAATTTCTCAAAAAATCTTTGTCTGACAAGGATTATAATAAATTGGAGATCACTGGTCTTGGGTCTTTATCCATGGACATTTTCCTTACAATTCCCAATAGCTCATCGGTAAATCACCAGGCAGGACTTACTAACTTAAACACTCGCCAGGTTGCTTCTAGTTGTAGGTCACCATTATGACTGTGACCCCCATTGCTTGATTCTTGTCCACATGACCTTGACTTGGTTTTTAACTTGGGTTCACAGGTAAACAAACAGATAAGTAAATAAATAAATGACTGGTGATCCTGGAGAACAGATAGGGAAGTTGGGGTGTGGAATGCCAAGTGGCCACTGCTGTCTTACCCACTCGGGTCTCCCATAAGTAACTTCAACATGAAGGAGGAGAAAAGGACCCACTTCAGATCTGCTCAAAGCCCACCCCAAATGGCTTGCTCCTTCTTATTTCATACTCCCAGGTGCTTGCCACTTAGTTACAGGGGCCCACTAGGCAGACACCCAACTGCTGACAAGTAGGGGATAAATACTTTTCTTGGTTTCTCTTTCTGCTTATATAATTAGAAAATGTCTGCTACCTGCATTCCATGACAAGGTGTGAAACAGTATCTGGCTCTGCCAGAGACAGTCTTCAAAATGTGTCTTTTGTAACAAGGAGCTTAAAAAATATACTAAAGTGGGTAGGAACCCACCTTCCTGACTGCTAGAAACTAAATTTATGTTATCAGTCTTTTTAAGCTAACATAAAAGCAATTTTGAACACTAAGTTGCAAAAAAAAAAAAAAAAAAAAAAGGACGGGGGTTGAATTAGTTTGACTTTTTAATGCAAATTTATATTCAGGAGTTACTTCTGGCCAAATCCTTGCTCATAGTCATATGTCATGTTGGAATTCTTTTCGCTTGTTGTTACACATGATTTTGCAGTCAAGCCTATGGAAAGCCAAACATATTTTGGGTTTCATCACTTTTGTTCCTACTTATTTATAGAAGCAAAAAAATGTGACCTTTCTGCAAAACATAGTCAAGCTGTTCTCTCACTTAGAAGCGGGCTTTAGTCTAGAAGTCTGGGCAGAAGTTGTTTAGGGCATCTAAACCACTAAGGCATTTGTTCTCAAACTTTAGTGAATAGAAGAATCATGTAGTGGTGCTTGTTTAAAAGAAGACTCTTAGACCCCACCAAAAGATGTGGCTCTGCAGAGGGTCTGTGGATCGGCACTTTCAAATAAAGCCCCCAGGTGATGCAGATGCACTGAGAAGCATGCTCTACAAACAGTTTAACCCACAATGGATGGAAATACCAAGCATTTTGGATGAAAAGTATTAAAAGTCCTGAGCAGAGAGAAAATAATATTTAGTGTAGATTTTCAAAGAGTATCTAGAATGTTGGTGTACACTGAAAGGCAGACTTAGAGTAGAATAAAGAAATTCATTTATTTCCTCAACAAATATCATTTGAGCTCCTACCTTGAGACAGGCACTAATTGAGATAGGAGGACCCAAAGGTTAGACACCATTCCTCTCCAAGTTTATGTCAATGGAGGAGGCAGCTGTTAATCAAATCATCATTTCAGCAAGGAGGGATGGCTTTGAATTCAGATGGGGCATTGGCCAAGGGGACAGGCCAGAGTGGGGACACTGAGCTTGGGTTGGGGTGGGATGGTGGCCAGGAGAGAATGAGATGTGAGGATGAGGACAGTACTTACAGCCCAACTGTCAGCTTCTGTTTTATCTTGAATCATCCAAGTGCTTGGTAGCATAATTACTGTGAGAATATCAGGAAAATACTCATACTTTTATCTCCGAAGGAAATCGCCATCAAAGAACAGGAGGCAGGGAACCTCAGGTGAATAGCCCACCCAGGGACAGTAGAATATTTCGGCAAGAAAATCAACATTCATATTAAATAAAACTAAATTTATTAACTCTTATATGTGCTTCAGAAGACTTTTTGAGTGAAGAAACAAGGAATCAAAGTGTATTCGTGTACTTGACATCGGCTGTAAAAGCACATAAACCACATACAATAGAACAAACCATAGAAACAGTTTACTACGCATATCCAGAGCTGACATGCAAATTGGACAAATCAGTCTGCTTGCAGGATATATATTCTTGTGGAGTTCACTGCAATAAATGTAGAACTATTGGTATCTTTTTTCTTTTTTTTCATTATCAAGAGCAAGGAGATAAAGAATTAAGGAAGAAAGTCTTTGTGGTTTATAATTCTAGAAAAGGAAATAAGAACAGCTCTCAAGCCAGTATGAAGGTGAAATTAAGTAGAAATTATGATAAAGGTCTCCTTTGCCACTCAGAGTTTTCCCTGGAAGCTAAGGGTAACGTCCATGGATTTCGGTGTTATTGTCCAAATCTGATCCATTCTCCTGAAGCAGGAGTCATCTGGCAGGCAGCCTTCCTTCCAGCTGCTGCTGGGGTTACTCCTGGCTACATCCAGTTGCTTTATCAGGGAAAAAAAATGGTCATAGAAGGTTAAAACTAAAAAGATTTGTAAGATCACATAGCCCAACTTCTTCATTTACTGCATGAGAAAAGAATGATGCTGATGAAGTTTTAGTGGTTATCCTGCCCACACAGGAAGCTGGTGGTATCAGCATGGTAACAGCTAACATTGTTTCAGCAGGGCCATATTTTAAGTACTTTAAACACACAAGGTAATTTAATTCTCCCAACAGTCTTATGCAGTAGATACGAATATCTTGATCATTTTATAGGTAAGAAGAGTTTGTGTTACTTGCTCTGGGTAAATGCCAGGAAGTCACCAAGAAAAAACTCAAACACAGGCACCTACGGTGGAAAAAGTCATGGGTTGTTTGAAGAAGGTAAATGTGTGTTGCAATTCTTGCCTCGGTTCTTATCAGCTGTGAGATCTTGGGCAGTTTACTAAATCTCTCTAAGCCTCTGGGCTCTCATCTGTAAAAGGGGTAATTTGAATTGTTGTAAAGAGTAGATGAAATTATATATGTTTTAGCATAGTATCTTGCACTTAGTAAATGCTCAGTAAACGGCTATTTTTATTATTATCATTTTATTCTTTTTATATCTCAGTCCTTTGGAGCCTATGTAGGGCTTTCCACTAAACTGCCCATCGTATTGTCAAGTATCTTCCTAACACATCCATAAATGTAATGCTTATACAGCCTTGAACCATATTTTTCAGTATTGGAGATGCATAAGAGTAAAAATACATAGCCTCTCATCAAAAGTAATTTAAAAAATTACTTTCAGTCTACTTTTTTCCTTAGTTTTTGAACATCATTAAGGGTATACATAGTTTCCAGACTTCTTAAACTCAATTTATGCCTCTCTTATTCTCTTCCCATACCTAAAAGCAGCTCCTCTCAGCGGCTCTCTCCTCATTGGCCCTTTCCTTCACATTCCGTATATATAAGCATATAAGTATATTGTATTGCCCAAGGCCACTTTAGGTAAAAATGTAAATACGTGATCATCAAATTTCAGAGTCTACAGTTTCCTTAGAAATCATATCATCAATCACTGGGGAGAATGTGAGTTGAGGGGTGTGGATGAGGGTTTATGATTTTAAGTTCTACCCCAAACCACCGGCATCATTCCAGCATGACATCGGGACAGCATGATTTACCCTGCATGTAAATTTTTTACTTTTTCTGAATAGCCAGTAATTCTGTCTCTGCCAATCCCATCAAGCCAATAGCTGTCTGGGTTTAGAAATGTTAGTCCAGTTATTACTGACCTATAGGGAATAACAGCAGTAAGAGTGTTCATTCACCTGGTTGTAGAGTTCTATGTTATAAAATATTTCTGGGTGAGGTAAAGTAGATTAAAAGCAGCAACAATTTTTTGGTATCAATCTTTCTAAAATTTAGGTGACTCACTGTTCCTATAAATTCTGAACCTCTTTAAGGTTGTAACTGTATCCAAAGTTATATAAAGTTCTATTATGGGGACTCTTCACTAAGCTTAGAGTAGAATTTGGTTTAAGAGTTTGGAAATAGAGATACAGGATATGTATGTGTTGGGGGAGGGGAATAATATTGAAAAACGTAAAAGACACTTTAGATTTTAAATTTCATGAGGATAGGGATAAATTATTATTCAGGATTACTTCATTGTTCCTTTCAATTTTATACAGTGGTCCCCCCTTATCCATGGGGGGTATGTTCCAAGACCCCCAGTGGATGCCTAAAGCCACGGCTAGTACCAAACTCTATATATACTATGTTTTTTCCTATACATACATACTTAAAATAAGGTTTAATTTATAAATTAGGCAATTTCATAAATAGAAGATTCATTCTTACCATAGACCTTAGCAACCTCAGCATACAATTTTTTTTTATCTTATTAAGTCCAGAACTTTCACCTTTTCACTTACAGGGAGCAATTTACGGCTTCTCTTTGGCATATCTGAATTGCCAGCATTACTATGCTTGCACTCTGGGGCCACTATTAAGTAAAATAAGGGTTACTTGATACCACAACAGTTGATCTGATAACCAACGCTACTAAATGACTAATGGGTGGGGAGCCTATACAGCATGAATACACTGGAAAAAGGAATGATTCAGTCCCTCGCAGGACTGTCGGAATCTTCATCCACTATTCAGAATGGTGCTCAATTTTAAATTTATGAGTTGTATATTTCTGGAATTTTTTATTTAATATTTTCAGACCCTGGTTGACTGTGGGTAACTGAAACTATGGGAAGCAAAACCACAGATAAGCAGGGGATTATTGTAATTGGATGATGTTGATTCATTTTTAAAGAATGAGCATTCTCTTTTCTAATAATCAGAATACTGGGACAGGCCTGCCCTGAGACAACCCAAATTTGTCAAAAAGCTGCTTGGAGAATGTGGAATCAGAACAATGATTTTTGTCTATTTTGTTTGTTTCTTTCTTTCATTAGACAATGGAATTGTTTAAATACAATTGCCCTTGAACAACAGAAGGGTTAGGAGCACCAATCCCCTGCACAGTTGAAAATCGATGTAGGACTTTTAACTCCCCCGAAATTTAACTACTAATAGTCTACTGTTGACTAGAAGCCCTACTGATGAAAAAAATAGTTGACTAGCACATATTTTGTATGTATATGTATTATGCACTGTATTCTTACCATAAGGAAAAGAAAATATTATTAAGGAAATCATAAAGAAGAGAAAATACATTTACAATATTTATTGAAAAAAACCTGCATGTAAGTAGACCCACCCACACAGTTCAAACCCATGTTGTTCAAGGGTCAACTGTGCATACCTCTGCTACAGCAGCAATGATTACATTCAATCAATATCCATTCTACAAAATTTATTAAGTGAACATTATGAACCCAACACTGTATGAGGTGCTGGGGAAGAAAATGCTACCATTTATTGTGTATCACTTTATTGTGTGTGGCACTTACTGTGTGCCACTCACTTTTACAGGTCCAGGTATTTATGTGTAGAGGAACTATGTAACTCACCCAAGATTATACATCTTTCCTTACCTGTCTCTTCCACCACTTGGAGATGTCCAATAGCTTTCTTCTTTCATGCCTCTCCTTACCCACTGGTGTCAATTCTGAGATATCAGTGCCAACTAGTCAGCAACACCTAACATCACAGTGCTTTTATGCTGTCCATTTCCCCAAGACTAAAAGCTTGAAACTAAAGATAAATAGAGGTGAATTTGGTATAAAATAAGGCTGATATTACAGGTTGAGCACCAGTACGCCATGGTCTTTATGTTCTGTTTCACAGTGGTGATAGATTTACAGTGAACTAGCCACTCATTCTTTCTGTCTTCCTTCCTGTCCTCTCTTTTATCTCTCCTCTCTTTCTCCAGACGCATGTGTTTGTGAGGTGGTTGGAAAAAATTAGATTTGAAGATACGGGCTGAGTGAGGAAGGTTTTCCTCTCTGTTGGGCTTTATGTGCATAGGACCCTGTGATCTCACTAGCAAGCTACCCTTCTTTTTTTCTTTTAATTAAAGTTTATTGGGGTGACAATTGTTAGTAAAGTTACATAGGTTTCAGGTGAACAATTCTGTAATACATCATCTATATATCACATTGTGCATTCACCACCCAAAGTCACTTCTCTTTCCATCACCATATATTTGATCCCTTTTATCCTCATCCACCATCCTCCTCACCCCTTACCCTCTGGTAACCACTAAACTATTGTCTGTGTCTATGAGTCTTTGTTTCTTTGTTGTTTTCAGTTTTATATACCACATATCAGTGAAATCATATGGTTCTTGACTTTTTCTGACTTATTTTGCTTAGCATTATTATCTCAAGTTCCATCCATGTTGTCACAAATGGCACTATTTCATGTTTTCTGATGGCAGAATAGTATTCCATTGTGTATAGATACCACAACTTCTTTATTCAATCACCTATCAAAGGACACTTTGGTTGTTTCCATGTCTTGGTCACCATAAATAAAGCTGCAATGAACATAGGAGCACATATATCTTTATGAATACCTGTTTTCAGATTTTCTGGGTAGATACCCAGGAGAGGGATTGCTGGGTCATATGGTAATTCTATTTTTAAGTTTTTGAGGAATCTCCACACTGCCTTCCATAGTGGCTGCACCAATCTGTATTCCCACCAACAGTATATGAGGTAAGCTACTTTACTTAAAAGAGCTAGGTGACTGAATGTGAATCTGTTCTATGGGCAGAAACTAAGAGCTTCTTGGGAAGTGGGCCAGGTGGCAGGAGGTCTGTGAAAGGGAACATCATAGACTAGGTCAATGTGAGACTGGGTTTTCCTAATGAGAAGGAAGCGCTGGGTCATGTATGAAACATATAGGTCTTATTGACCTGGGCAAATAAAAGCATCGGATTGACATGGAGGACTAAGAAGGTGAGAATATAGAAAATCACATGTAAAGTGGGAAGAGTACAAATGAATACAATCATATTAAAATAATCACTTTTACCATTCATACAGGAATGTTATATAATTAACAAGAATGATGTAAAATAAAATTCATTATATTGTTAATATAGACACAAAATATTGGTAAGAAAAAAGTTGCAAAATAGTATAGAGTGTACAACTGCAAAATATAAGGAAATATATATATATATATATATATATATATATATATATATATATATATATATATATACATACTCATAATATGGTATTGGTGGTCTTCACTGGGTGATGAGATTATGGGTGACTTAATTTCTTCTTCATGTATATTTGTATTTTGTACAACACATTTATATTGTTTATGTTTTTAATATTTTTAAACAGTGGAACCTGAAAAAATGAGAATTTTGTTAGTGATTCTATACTAAAAGCAGGAAGCAGTTTATAGCTGTTAAAATTTGGTCACTAAATACATGGGTTATTTTGGTCTCAGGACAGATGTTTATAGAACAGGGTGTCCCTGTTGTAAAACGGATCTGCTGACTTTGTCCTTTGCACACTATAGTCTGCTGTGGGCAAAACCAAAGCTGAAAAGCAATTTAATTCTTCTAGTTCTGTCAGATCTAGGGAAGAGGCAGAGCAGACAAGGAACAAGTATGGTTGTCAATAACTTTTCAGCACTTTCTTCAGCTCCTCCACTGCCTAGAGCCTAGAATTTCTTGTAACATCCATTTTCTAGCTACACTGTACTTGTTCCCCATCACACTGTGCTGAGCACAATCAACAGTGAGAGCTAATAGGAAGGAGAAAGCAGAATGTGTATATTTTTTTTAGACTCAAGACCGGTCGCAGCCTAGTAATGTGAGGCCATTTAGCCGACCAATGTTTTTGAGTGCCTACTGTGTGTCAGGATTCTCCACACCTTAAAAGAAGTCATTGTCCTAGGATAGAAATATTTGTCTTCATCTCCATAAGTTGAGTGATCAAGAAAAGTTAAAGTGTTGTTAATATTAGCCAATTTATTGAAAACCTCCCATTTGTCAGAATAATTATATATATATATATATAATGTGTATATATACACACACATATATATGTATATATATATATACATATATGTATATATATATATATATAGAGAGAGAGAGAGAGAGAGAGAGAGACAGAGAGAGAGAGAGAGAGAAGTGGCAAAAAAGTATACACATTTTAAGAAAGAAAGAACTATTAAAATTATAATACTTAAAATATACTGAAAACAAAAGATGAATACAAGTCATATTTGACTTCTACAATTACAAGAGTGCTCAAACTGGTTACCATCAGCGTCCAGACACTTCTGATTATGGCAAACTACTGCTTGAGCAATGTTGACCAAAGTGTCCACTTGTATACATTTTTTTGGCACCCTCTGTATTCTCCTTCTTAGCCTGAAAAACCCTTTGATCCCTTAAGCCTCAACTCAGTTGTAACTTCTTGAAATCATAAACTTGGCCACCAAATTAATTATTCAAGTGTTTGTCTTTCTCTCAGAGCGCTTTGTTCATATCTCTGGTGTAGCTTTTGTCATTATTGTATAATAATTCAGTGGTCTCTATCTGTGAAATGGAGATGATGATAGCACTTAGCTCATAGGGCTGTTGTGAGGATTAAAGGAGTCAATATATACACAGCAATGAGAGCAGTGACCAGTATATAGTTTGTTATACCGCATGTTAATAACTGTCATGAGCATTGTGGTTGTCCTCACTTAGACTGTGACATCCATGTGAATAGGGTCAGGGCAGGTCTTATTCACCCACATATGCCCAAGACCCAGCCCAGCATCTGTGTATGGAATTGAACTGCAATACTTGGTTCCCTTACTCTGCCACCTCATGCACAAAGATGTCTGAGTGAGCAGAAAACAGGCTGAAACTCAGGAGACTTTTTCCTGCTACAGCAAAGTGTTTCAACAGGTGATTGGGTGGGAATAAATATAAAGAATTTGAGACAACCCAAGATGCCATGACACCAACACTATTCAGCTTGGACCTTTGTGATCAGCTGCCAGATAAGATATCAACAAAGAGGCCCTGGGACCCTTGGAGACCTGTGCTTAGAAGGCTCCCAGTGTCCTGGGCTTGTCTTACCTCACTGTCTGAAAGAGGAGGCAGCCAAATTGAGCCTCTATCCACTTGGCTGGTGGGCAATTTGTGTTCTTCACACTGATGGGGAAACTAGGAGCAGCAAGGCTAGGTGAACCCTCAGGCTGGTGAGCTTATTCCATGGGGATTTGTCTAACTGCTTTGTAGGGACTTTATCCAGGGGCAGTGAAATATAAATCCTCAGCTGTGTGATCAAGGCCCTTCTTCACTCATATACCCTTGGCTCTAGCTACCTGTTCCCCAGGACTGTGCTTTCCTGTCTTCATGCCTCAAACCACAGTTGCTGTGCCCTCTCCCCTACCTGCATGTGTGCATACCTGACTGATCTTTCCAGGTCATCTAAAATGTGGATTCCCTTTACCAGATAGGCCAAGTTTTTGGACACCCATCCCACTTATAGTCCCTTCTATGGGAATTCCCACCTGTAACTCTACTTATGAAGGCTGAGTCACATTGACCTCTTCTCCTTCACCACTGCTAACTAGGGGTGGAGTCCAGGTCAGCAGATTCTGAGGAGCAGATGAGAGATTTGCCCAACAGGGCCCTGACCACACTAGACCAACCTATCCTCTCTTAGGCCAGCAAAGAGGCCATGAGGCAATAGACCATTGAGTTGTCAGCAAACTCAAGCCCTAATTAAACAAATCTAAAAGATAAGTGCAGTAAAGGGTGAGATAATTAGTTGGGAATAGTAGGCGAACAGGGAGGAACCCAGGCCCTGAGAACAACTGCCTTGACACCTGTGTACTGACAGCTGAGCCCTGACCTGATCTCATCCTACTTTCCTGTGGCTCTGAACAAGGATCAGCTACATAATTTGCAGGTCCCAGTGAAAAATGAAGATGGAAGGTTCCTTGTTCAAAAATTAAGAATTTCAAGATGACAGCCTTACTTGTAGTAAACGAAGTGAGTCTCTATTCCTTGCAACTATAATCATTCGACTAAAATATTCCTCCATTAAATCTTGATCCCCTTCATTAGTAACTAATCTGATTTTGAAATGGGAACAAAATGAGGTTTCTTTTTAACTCCCATGGTAGTTTATTTGTAATCTTGAGGCACTTAGCACTTTCCATCCTGCTAGGATGGTTACTGAGATGTCTTATTTGCCCCCTACCCAGGGGGTGAGTTGTTTTAAAAACAGATCTCTGTCTGATTTATCTTTGTTGCCTCACAGCCTGCTTATAACCAGCTCATTTTGTTACACCAACTGACTAGCAAAGAGATCGTGTTCTCGCCTGTTCTGAAGCAGTTACCAAGAGTAAGTAGTTACATGACTGAAGATAAGACTGAATTGCCACTTATTGGAATAATTCCTTGTACAAAATATGCTCCTCATGTTAAGATGATCACAGCTGGGCATGTCCCCTGATAAGAGAGAAATGACATTTTGGTGACCGCTGCTGATAGACATTAATTTCAATAATTACAAATAGAGGCTTTTGGGCTCTTGAGTTGGTAAAGTAGGCTTGTAGGTTATATCACATTTATTAAACACTTAACTTTGTGTCAAGAACTGTACTAAGTATTTTGCCTACAACTTCCTTAACTTGATTCTCACCATGAACACAATAAAGGAGGTGCCATTGTGCCCATTGGGCAATAGGAAGAACAACGGCTTAGATTGCCTTGACCAGGGTGATAAAAATTGTGTATGACACAGTCAAGAGCATTTGTCCACACTCTTAGCCTCTACTCTCTCTTGCTTCATCAGTGTGAGATTTCACTATAACTACCAGAGTGGCCCTGGAGAAAATTGTGTCTACTTTCCCCTCTCTCCCCCATTTAAGACATTTTTCCTAGCTCCTTGGGGATTGCTACCTCTCCTACAGGCATCCATTGCCAGTATGCCTCCCCATCACTCCTGTTATTCAAAGAAAAATTCTCAGCTAACTCAGTAGATATTCCTAGAAATTGCATTGTTTAAAAAAGAGCCTAGAATATTTATTTAGTCTAAAGCAAACTGCTTCTAAACCTTTCCTACAGGAAACCCTAATGGCAGAAGAAGGTGGTCAATCAGTCACTCTTAATGGACGTTTTCAAGACTTGCATATTATTTGTAAAATTCATGGAGATTTTGTGTTCTTCTGCATCTTATGTTTATGTTGATGTGAAAATAAAATAAAAATTACTTTCATTAAACTTGATTTGAGTATACGTCTTATTAAATTATTTCTACATCCCCACCCACCCCACATCTCTTAGTAAAAGTGGAGCTCTTGGAACATTTGTCATATCTACTGTGTGGTTATTATATTCCGGTGTCTCACCTCTGAATACTTTATTAATGGAAAAGTAATAAATAAATACATTGTTAAAGGCAGAATTGGGCATCAGAGGGAGTGAATGATGGGGGGAAAAAATATCTTCCCTGTGGGCCTCAATTCACACTCTGCTGGAGATGTCTCTCCGGGTGTCAAAGTGGTATGTTGAAAAGCAAGAGCAAGATGGATACAAGTCCTACTGTCTGGGCTGTTCAGCACACATCTGACATATGGGCTGGAGTTGGAGTAGGGTTGCCATGCTTAAAAGGACCACTAACAACTGGAACATAACCAAAGAAGGAACTCAAAACCATGATGGAACAATAATAGCCAATAGTATTGGAACACTAAAAATAAGCTAGACATTTGGTGACAAGATTATATATATATACATATATATATATATATATATATATATATATATTTGCAAGCATAATTCATTCCAAAAACAAACTACTCATATTGCAAGACATTGCCCGTTGACCATGTTAAAATGTATTAGAAATGTTTGCTCGTCTTGCGGAACACTCGCAAACTAAGTTACTCACAATCCAAGGTTTTACTGTATATATAAATTTTATTGAATACATACATATTATAAACATTTCAGTCTTTTGAGGTATTATTATCATGTAAATTTTACAGGTGAGAAAACTGTGGCTCAAAGAGGTTGGATTGCTTGCTGAAGGTCCCATGCTAATAGCTAGTAGATGACTTGGCAACTCTGTTGATTGCCTTCTCAATGGCCGTTCCCTATTTCCTTGCTAACAGCGCTCTGATTGGGTTCATCATCTTCTAAGAGGCCATGGCTTTCTAAAGATGCTGGGTCCCTCTCCAGGCTTATGGGGAGTAAGGGGGACGATGAACCTTAATTGGTGTAAGTTCATCATGATCAGATCATATCATTGTACTGGCCAAAGGATTGATTTAGGTGCAGGCAGAGATGTGTGAGGAGAAGAGGCTCAGAGGATTAAGGGCAGGAAAGTTTTTCCTTGTTCCTAAATAGGAGCAGAGAAAGGAATTTTTTTTTTTTTAATGCTTCAGACATTAACATCTTCACATGGCACTTAGACCTGTGGTCACCATTGTAAAGATCCAATAATGTTAACTTTCCTCAGAGAGGCTTTAGCCTTTCCTCTGATTTACAGAAAGAGTGATAGCTGATCTCTCTAACCAATCAGGGACTAGGCACAGTTGAGGCTGGTTGCAGTTTTGAAAGATTCTGTTTATCTCTGATTCTCTTATGTTCCTAAAGGATAGTTTTCAAGATCTTTTGACTGCGAGGCTGGCCTTTTCACTGGGGCACCCTCACTTAGTAGTCTCGAACTTATCTACTCAAATCCTCGTTCACTTCACAGCGAGACCACAGAAAACCCTACTCAGCTTTTCAGCAGTTTTATTCACTGTTTAGCTTACTGCCCTATACAGCTGCAAAATGTGGGGAGAAAATAGCCCAAGCATTAGGCTTAGTTCTCTGCCCTTCTGTTATTACCTGGACATCAGCCCTTCAAGTCTCTCATTTTGTCTCTCCGTAAGACCACCAAAGGGCTCTGATTTCTCTGTCCCCAGCAGTGACCTGTGCTCAGGCAAAGTGCAGGTGCCAGCCTCTTGCCCTGAGTCCAGATTTGACAAATATCCCCCAAAACAAAAAAGGCTGCAGAAGTCATCACATCTCTCCACGGTTCTTGCTCTAGAATCCTGGTCCCTTTAGTCCCTACTGTATCACCATCTTTTGAAACCTTTAAACATTAGATGACTTTTGAATTTTACCTTATTTGTTTAGTTTTTATTTCAGTGAAGAGCATTGGTCAGCTGCAAGCTTGGCCACATCTTACTCAGAAGTAGAAGTGACTCTGTTGCATTTAAAATAAAGCAGATGATGTAAAATGACAATTGTTTCTTATAATTTTTTTATTGGAAACATTTTCAATTATACAGAAAAATTGAAAGACTAGCAAGTCAATATCATATACCCATCACTCAGGAATATCATTAGCATTTTGCTGTATTTGCTCTACTAACTTCTGCTGAACCATTTTAAAGAAATTTTCAGTCTGTGACACTTCCATCACAAATCATTCAGCAAGTATCTTCTAAAACTACCATGATACCATATTGCACCTAACAAATTAACAATAATTTCTTTATATTACCTGCTAACTAGTCCATAATAAAATTTTCCATTGTCCCCAAAATACCACCTATAGCAGTTTCTTCTAAGATAAAATCATGCATTGATTATTATGTTTCTTTTAATCTGGACTCTTACTTTTTTTTCCATGACATTAAAAATGTGCAGATGCTAGACCAGTAGATTCAGATTAAATATATTGGTAAGGACACTGCATAGGGTAATCTGCATAGTTCATATTGCGTCATCTCAGCAGGCACATGTTGTCTCATTGCTTCCCTATTTCTGATGCTAATTTGATCACTAGGTTAAAGTGCTGACAGTCAGATCTTTCCACTGTAGAAATATTTTCCTTTTGTCATTGCCAAGTCATCTGGCACTGTGCATCAAATGTCCTGTTCCCTACCAACCTTTCACATACTAGATTGAATATTTACTGATTACTCTTGCCTGAAAAAAATTACTTTATTGAAGATTGCAGTGTGAGTAACTTTCTAATTCTATCATTCCTCCTTCATTTACTATCTGGCTTTCATTTCTGCTTGAAAAGATTTTTTTTTTAATTTCATTCATCAGCAGAGGATGAATTACAATTCCTCCCAATTATGGAGGATTAATTCTAGTTACCCTTTAATTACCAATTTTCTGAATACAGAAATGACATGTCACCTTTGGGGCTGGTAAATTTGTTTGTTTGTTTGTTTGTTTGTTTGTTTGTTTGTTTGTTTGTTTGAGTATAAGCATAGACCTGTGGATTTTTATTTAGTCAATGTGTTCAATGAATTGTAGTCATTATTTTTGGTGTTTAAATTATATCACATATGGGTCGGGCGAGTGGTGCATTGATTAAGAGCTGGCTTGGGACACCAGAGGGCCCTGGTTCAGATCCCACATATGAGGGCCAGTGACACTGCCCTCTACAGCTAAGATGCTAAACAACAGCTCAACCTGGAGCTGGGCTGCCCTGAGTTGCCGGCGCC
>NW_017731662.1:1903031-1904075 GCF_001890085.2 Hipposideros armiger | reverse complement strand
TATATTTGCATCTTTTTTTGTTTCCACTGAAAATCTTCCTCCCTACTAACCTATTTCCCAATTTTCTCTGTCTTACAAATACATAAAATAACTTAAAGGTTATAGTACTGTTACCATTAAATCTTGGGATATATTCCACTGAAAATCAACACTCAAAATTCAATTGTAATAATTCTTTTTTCTGAATGATTTGAATGATTATATTACCAATTTGATATATTCTTAGGTTATGGTTTGATTTTGTTTAAGTTTTATTTTGTTTTTGAATATGTAAATGTTTCAATTTACTCCTATTCACCCCATTGATGAAGGAAAGATTCTAGGCTAAGGATTAGGAAATAGCTGGACACACAATACCTGACACTGGACAGATAGTAAGATAGACAGGAGTTTCTTAGTCACATACACTCCAAACCCTGGGGGATGACACTGTACTTCATGCAGGGCCACACGGGGGTTGCACTCAGGAACAGCCTGAACAACCAGGAGTTGTGAGAGGCAGGCTTTGTAGTATCTGGAGGGTGGGGTCCCCTGGTTCCTGTGGGAGGATGTGATTGGCTTGTTTGAATAATTCTGTGGGCTGTAGGGAACTGAAACCTTCTCTCTGCTCAGAAATAGGCGGGAACTGTGCCTAGTCCTTTAATAAGGGAGGTTGTTTGGCTGAAGGACCTTACCCACTGGAGCAGAGTGGGGAGGGGGACTTGCAGTTCAAGGCCCTCCTGATTTTACCAGATGTCAAGACAGCATATCATATCAAGCCTTACTTTAGGTCTTATACCATAGTAAAACATTTATGTGGCTAAAAAGTCAAAACTACATAAAATGGAATCCTCAGAGAAGTAGTGTTTCTATTCTTTTATAAAAATTAAATTTATTGGGGTGACATTGGTTAATAAAATTACATAGGTTTCAAGTGTACATTTCTATATATATCACATTGTGTGCTCACCACCCAAAGTCAGTTCTCCTTCTGTCACCATATATTTGATCCCTTTTACCCTCTTCTACCATCCCCCCACACCCTTACCCTCTGGTAACCACTAA
>NW_017731662.1:1900099-1901096 GCF_001890085.2 Hipposideros armiger | reverse complement strand
TATACTGTCCATGAAGTGGTCTCCCTAATAAGACAAGTGTCCATCTGATACACTACAAAATCTTTACAACATTATTGATTATATTCCCCAAATCTAGTTTCATTATTTTGCACATGGCTTTCCAATTTTCCCAGCACCATTTATTGAAGAGGCTGTCTTTTTTTCTGTTGTATGTTTTTGGCTCCTTTGTCGAAAATTATCTTCTCATATATATACAGGTTTATTTCTGGGTTTTCAATTTTATTCCATTGGGCTGTATGTCTATTTTCCTGCCAATACCATGCTGGTTTGATTATTATTGCCTTGTAGTGCAAGTTGAAGTCAGGGAGTGTGATACCTCTAGCATTGTTCTTTTCTCTTAGGATTGCTTTGGCTATTCAGGGTCTTTTGTGATTCCATACACATCTGCAGATTTTTCTTCTATTTCTTTCAAAAATGGCATTGGGGTTTTGATGGGGGTTACAGTAAATGTGTATATTACTTAGGATAATATGGCCATTTTAACTATGTTGATTCTTCCAATCCATGAACACAGAATGTCATTCCATTTTTTGTGTCTTCAATTTCTTTTAAAAATGTCTTACAGTTTTCAGTGTGCTAGGACATCCAATACTATGTTGAATAACAGTGGTGATGGGGGACAACCTTGTCTTGTTCCCGAATGTAGAGCAAAAGGCTTCAGTTTTTCACGGTTAATTATGATATTAGCTGAGGTTTTGTCATATATGGCTTTTATCATGTCAAGGTATTTTCCTTCTATACCCATTTTATTATGTGTTTTAATCATGAATGGATGTTGTATCTTGCCAAATGCTTTTTCTACATCTATTGATATAATCATATGATTTTTGTCTTTTATTTTGTTTAAGTAGTTTATCACATTGATTGATACACATACACATATGTTTAAACATCCTTGTGTCCCTGGAATGAACCTCACTTGATTGAGATGTATAATCTTTTTTAATGTATTGTTATATTTGATTTGCTAGAATTT
>NW_017731662.1:1862966-1893529 GCF_001890085.2 Hipposideros armiger | reverse complement strand
ACACAGGGTGTTTCTATATCTTGACTATGGAAAATAATGCTACAATGAACATGGGGGTGCATATATCTTTTTGAGTTAGTGTTTTTGTTTTGTATTCAGATAAATACCAAGAAGTGGAATTGCTGGATCATATGGTTTAATTTATTTATTAGTCTACTTTTCTAAGGTTGAATACTGAGCATATTTTCATTTGATGATAAGTAACTTTGCAATTCTTCCCCCTGCATATAAATCTGAGCATTTATTTTGATTATCAGGAATTGGATTTACTGACTTTACTATAATGAACAATTTGAGGCTCATTGATATAAATATCCAAATCTGTATCAAGTTTTCAAGAAAAATTATAATAATATGTGATTCATAAACATGGTTACAAAGGATGTGAGGGTCTTTATGTGGCAGAGGTGTGGTGTGAGATACACCTTAGAACTTACAGGGAACAGTGTAGCCCTCAGATACCTTTGGTTGACTCCCATGTGTCCCCCAGACCACATAGATTTCCTGAGCCTTTGTCCTTTGTAGTGGAAATGTTCCAAGATAGACACTCTGGGAAAATGTTGTGAAATGGAAAAGGAATTGGATTGGAATTAAAAAGAGAATAGGATTCATTCTGCTGCTTCTTCAGGTCTTCTTTGTGCATCTGAATGATGTGTGTCAGCCAGTTTTGACTAGGTTGGTGTTTTAGGCAGAATTCTAAGATGTCTTCTAAGATTTCCACACCCTGGTGTACTCTCTCTGTATGAACCCCAGAACTATAAATATAATGGATTTATGTGGCACAGCTGCCTTTTAAAAAGTGCAGTTATCCTGGTGGGCTTGACGTAATCACATAAACCCTTTAAATCTGAGTCTAGAGGTCATCGACTGGAGAAGTCAGGGAGAATTGAAGTGAAAAATGGATTTGACATGAGGAAGTTTTCCACAGCTGTCTTTGGAAATGAAAGCAGCCACATGGCCAGGCATGTGAGCAGCCAGAGGAACTGAGAACAGCCCCAGATGACAACCAGCAATGACATAGCAACCTTAGTCCTACAACTTCAAGGGACTAAATTTCACCAACAACCCGAGGGAGCTTGGAAGCAGATATTTCCCCAGCCCTCCAAATAAGGATGCAGCCAGTTGATACCTTGATTTCTGTCTTGTGAGACACTGAGCAGAGGACCCAGCTCAGCCATACTCAATGCTAACCCATGGAAATGGAGATAGTAAATGTGTGTTATTTTAAATAGTAAATCTGCAGTAATCTATTGTACAACAATAGAAAATAATATAATTATGCTATAGTAATAACCTAAAAATTGTAGTGGCTTAACAAGACAAAGGGTTATTTTGTGTCATGAGGTATTGACTTTGGTCCTGGGGACCTGGCCCTAATCTTGGTTCTCTAGCCCCTGGGGTGATTCTGTGGCCACTGCCATGACAGCTCTTCTTACTGTAGTGATTCTGGGACCCAGAATGGTAGATGCTCATCTCATAAGGGCAAAAAAGGGGAATGTGGTAACTTGTACACTGGTGCCTAATGTTTCTGTCTAGATGTGGCGAATGTCCTATCTGCTCACATTTTACTGGCCAAAGCAAATCACGTGGCCTCAGCTAATTTTAGGAAAGTGCAATTGTGCAAGGGGGACAACATGCAAGGAGGAGAATGTGAAACAATGAATGACTACCACACTATGCTAGAGTGGCCACTAGGCCCCAACCAAGCCAACTGGGTGAGTAGTGCTTTGTGGGCAGGTCCATCAAAACTTCTATTTCATGGTTCCATTCTACCTGAGATGGTATAGGCTGACTTTGTACTTTACTGGTGGCTTCAAAAGGATGTTTTTCTTCAGCACCCCTTTAACCAGTACTCTAGAAGCAGCACTTTTGTTCACTTATTCATCAAATATTTTATCTAAGACACTACACATGGTATATTGTCTTGAAACATGTCTTCTAGCCAGTCTTCCCATTTCTGTATGTTCTTCCCATCTAGACATAGAGTCTGTTTCTCCCCTCCTTACAACAGGGCTTGTTTTGTAGATTACTTTAACTAGTAGAATGAGGCAGGGGTGACACTGTGCCAGTTGGGCCTACCACTTACTAGGCCTGGCAGCCTCTGCATTTTGCTCTCTTGGAAGACATTCACCATGTAGGGAGGAGGTCTTGGCTACCCTACTGAAGGGAACACATGGAGAGAAATCCAGAAAATTACAGGGCACTTAGGACATTCCATCCCCAGCCGAGTGGTCAGCTGAATGCAGCCACACGAGGAAACCTAGCCAATACCATACAGAGCTCAGATAAACTGACCCAGCTGAGCCCTGGCCAAATGGCAAGATGGCAAGCAAATGAATAGTTGCTTTAAGGTACTACACTTGGGGGTGTTTTCCTATGAAACAACAGATATCTGATCCACTATGCATGAAACCCTGACACTGCACATTTATAATAAAGTTCAGTGTGTGATAATTGTCATAATATAGGTACAAAGTACTATAGGAGATCAGAGCAGAAACATTACTGTAACCAGAAGTACTAAGGAATGCTTCGTGGAGGAGATGGTAAATGATGGGCTTTAAAGACTCAGCCCAGTTGTTCTCTCATCACTATTAATTTCTAGGCATCTATTGTATTTCCCTCAGGAGATTTTACACTCTACCCCCCCCCACACACACACACACACTCCCCCATAAAAATGCCCTTTATATTAAGATTTAAATAAATATTACCTCTTAGTAATTTTTATTTACCCCTTAGTAATTGAACCTTCTGGTCCATCCTTTGCACTTTAATGGAGGACTACATTAGATGAATGAACCAGAACAGGGCAAGTGCTCTGGGAGGAAGAACTTGTAGCATCAACTGGCTTGTATCAGTCACCCTTTACTACTCTTATAGAAAGGCTGGATTTACTTGTATTGATAAGAGTGAACTTCACTCCTATGTTCCCAGGGTGACACAAAGGAGCAATCTCTCAATTTGAAGGCACATATGTTGATTCTCCCTTCAGAGCTAACTGGCTGAATTCAGAGACTTCTGTCTACTTGCATTTCCAAAGAGCGTTACCAATACATACCAACCCTGCATCTGCAGTCTTCAATAGGTAGCTACTTGTGTTAAGCTCTCCCATCATTAAAATCTCAAATTTGCACTCACCTGAAAAGTCACCAATGTGGAAGTAAGCAGGTAGATTTACAAAACCTAACCTAGTGAAGTACAGCTGAATTAGAATCCTGTAAATTTGAAGATGTGCATACTACAAGATCTAGCAATTTGACTCCTAGTATAAATCCTTAGTATGCCCAAGGGAACAGTATGCAAATGTTCATGAGATGACAAAAAAATTGGAATTCTATTTATGAATAAGAAAAATAAGAATGGAAAAATAAATGATGGTCTATATAGCAGCAAAAATTAACTAGAATTACATATATTAATATCCATAAATCTCAAAAATGTGGTGAGTAAAAAATAAGCTTCAGAATAAGATATACAGTTGATACTATCTATAAAACTTTCAAACACGCAAAATAATATTATGTTATTTGTGGATACACACACACACACACACACACACACACACACACACACACTCGAGCTCTGGCAATTAAGTTTGTGAACTTGCCACCATGCGCTTACACTGGCAGCATTGTACAAACAGCTTGGTAAGGTTTCACTGATATATATCAGTGTCTCACAGCTGTGTTCATGTCGACGTGTGGCAGTGTCTTGCTGAGTGACATTCATTATTGTTGTTGCTTGTTTTTATGTGCTGTCGTGAGAATATCTCAGCTTGAATTAGAGCAATGAACAAACATTAAATTTCTTGTTAAACGTGGCAAGAGTGGAAGTCAGGGACTTGTTAGTCCAAGTTTATGGGATAATGCCATGAAGAAAATGGCAGTGTACAAATGGATTAAACATTTTTCTGAGGGGAGAGATCGCGTCACTGATGAAGAGAGGTCAGGGCGGCCAGTAACAAGCAGAACTAATGAAAACATTGCAAAAATTTGTCGAATTGTGATTGAAAATTGTCGGCTGACTGTGGGAAGCATAGCAGACTAAGTAAACATCAATAGAGAAACAGGAAAATCTTAACTGAAAATCTTGGCATGAGAAAGGAGTGTGGCAAAATGGTCTTGAAGGAGCTCACCGATGAACAAAAGCAAAGGAGAGTCGTAGTTTGCCAAGACCTTTTGGAGAGACAAAACGATGTTTTGGGCTATGTTATCACTGGTGATGAAATATGAGTGTACCAATAGAACCCTGAAATTATGCGTCAAAGTGCACAATGGAAGTCAGCCAACTCTCCATGACCAAAAAAGTTCCATCAGTCCAAATCAAGAGTCAAAAAGATGTTGCTAACCTTTTTTTAATATCAGAGGGATTATTCATTATGAATTTGTACCAACTGGACAAAGAGTTAACCAACTTTACTGTTTAGAAGTGCTTTTAAGACTGCATGAAAAAGTTAGATGAAAATGACCTAAACTTTTCATCAACAATTCATGGCTCTTGCATGACAACTATGCACCAGCTCACACGGCACTGTCTGTGAGGGAGTTTTTAGCCAGTAAACAAATAACTGTATTGGAACACCCTCCCCACTCATGTGATCTGGCTCCCAGTGACTTCTTTCTTTACCAGAAGATAAAGGAAATCTTGAAAGGAAGACATTTCGATGATATTCAGGATAATATCAAGGGTAATATGACAACAGCTCTGATGGCCATTCCAGAAAAAGAGTTCAAAAATTGCTTTGAAGGGTGGACTAGGCACCGGCATCGGTGCATAGTTTCCCAATGGGATTACTTCGAAGGTGACTGTAGTGATATTCAGCAATGAGGTATGTAGCACTTTTTTTAGGATGAGTTCAGGAACTAAATTGTCTGACCTTGTAGGGCCTTAAAGGTATAAACAGCACTTTTACATTGCATTGCAGAGGTGTTTTAGGACCTCTGCATAGTGGCTAGTGCATAGGGTTGTTTGAATCTGAAGAGGAGGACGTGTGCCAGAAGGTCACATCTGGAGGCCCAGAGCTTTCCAATGACTCTCCACTCATCTTGGGGATGAGTCTGGGCTGGCCTGTTCTCAGAGGGCTCAGAGAGCTGATTTAGGGTGACAAAGCTAAGGCATTCATTTATTTGTTGGCCAATCTAGGTCCAAACTTTGTTAACAAAGCAATGTTTATGATAAGGATGCTAATTTTAGGTTCATGTATTTGCCCAGTGAATATATGTGATTGTTCATTATTCACATTCAATAGTGTTAAGGAAAGAAACAATGAGTCAGACATTTTTGTGCATCTCAGGCAATTAGTTTCTTTGAAACCAGATGCAGAGAATCAGGTTGGTTTTAAAGTCTTCTCATGAACTTGTGGAGACAGTTTTGTCTGGTTTGCAATCACTATTGTGTCTTGTATCCCTATCCCTAAACAGTAATGCTTGGTACCTGCTCAACTCTCCAGGTTGTTGTAGGCTTCGAAAGGGGCATATTTTCAGATTTGAACTCTCTTCCATCACTGAAGAATCTAAATTGCTTCTGCCCAGGAAACCCGAATTCTACCATCACGGCAGATAGTGTCTTGTTGTTCATGGCTCTGGGTCCTAACTTTTCTCTAAGACAGTCTTTTCTGCCAACTTCACTCCCTTTCATGCGTAGCTGCATAGAGTTAATGATAAATTGCAAAACTCGTCACTCAGAAGCTGGCCAAAACCAAATCCAAACTATAACTCTATTTGCTGCTACCTTCATTTCCACCTGGTTTCATCTCTTAACTGGTGCTGTGTTGAGATCAAGAGTTACTTTAAGAAGACACAGGATGATGGAAAAAGAAAAAAAATGAAGGCTTTTTGTTGTTTTCTCACTTCTGCAGGAAGCTTAGTAAGCAGAGGAATCCTTCTTTTGTTTATATCTAGCTTTTCTTGAGTTCTGTTTAATTTAGTCAACATACTTTATTCATCAGGAAAAAAAGGAAGCAACTTACTTCCAAATACTAGAGCAAGTGGATGTTTAGTCTCTGGATAATCTTCTAAGGAAGAATGAGGAAATCAAGAGTAAGATTGTTAAGGGAGTGACTCAGTCAGTGTGGTAAACTTTAGCGCTGCTTTCCAGTATTGCTGGTTCTTCTCTCCTCCTGGACACTTGGGAGGACTGCTGTTTCTCATTCTTGAAGTTAATGAACATGTGATCTACTTTGACATATGAGAAGCAGTCATGTGTGTAACTTCTGGGTGGAAGCATTCAAGAGCCAATGTGTAATTTTCCATGCTTTCTTTTCCCCTGCTATGACAAACACTTGAAATATCATGATGAAATAGTGACATCATAAGATGATTTGGAGTAATTCTATACATGGAGCCAAGCTCACCACCAATTATCATTGCACATGCAGTAGAAATGATAAATATGTGTTGTGTTAAGCCATTGAGATTTTTTTTTTTACTTATTACTGCAGCTAACCTAGCATGTCCTAGCTAAACTATTGTGACACTGCTCTACAAAGAAAAGATCTACATTGATATGTTGGGATCACATGCTGAAAAGTCTTTTTGCTATTCAGTCAGCAAGTCTTCTCCTCTCTGAAATTTTTATGCCTCACTCTTATATGACAAAGGAGAACTAAAGATCACCAAATATTTGATAAAGCCTCAAATTTGAGAGGCCAAGTACAAAGCCAACAGGAAGAAAAAAAACCACAGATGATTAATGAAGCAGGAGGGGAAAAAAAAACACAGATGATTAACATAATCAGAAAGACAAGTGATATTGCATCCATGGAACAAAACAAAGTTATATAAAATAAAAAATAAGAAAACTAAAAAGCTATTATGGATGAAAGACATGATAGCAGAAATTTTACAATAATCCAATAGAAAGATTGGAAGAGAGCTCTCCTAGAATGAAGAAAAGTTTAAATCGAATCAATAACAGTAAAAAGATAATCTGATTAGAGTTTCAATCCCTGAGCTCCAATCCCTGATTAATATGGGTTGCAGGAAGCCTGAACAGAGAAAGAGAACAAAGGAGGAAATTATCAAAGAAATAACACAGAGAATAAAAATTCTTAGAGTAATGGGTCAATGAAGTAGCCAACACAATTAATAAAAGAAGAAACACTGCAAGATATATCAGAATGAAATTTCAAACTACCAAGAAGAAGACATCCTAAAAACTTCCCCAAAGAAACAAGAATAACACTTACAAAAAGGATGACATCAAAATGTTGTCAGACTTAACACCAGCAATGCTGGAAGCTACGTGACAACACTGCAATGTCTTCAACATTCTAAGGAAAAATGACTTTCGATCTAGAATTCTATACTCAGATAACCATGTGTTAGTAGAATTATTAGCAAGCAAAGCTGAAAAATTATACTCCTACTGTTACCAGACCAAACCAGGTCCAATTACTTGGTAGTTGCCAGGCAAAAGACAGCTCAGATGATTTCATGAGAAGGGATTTCATCAGGAGCTGGCAAGCAAGGAACACACTAAGGATCACTCCTGGGGCAGTGTGTCCCCAAACAAAGGATTGGGTTTGAGTTTATTCAGGAAAATCATGCATAAACATCTCTTTGTCATTACATGTATAAGTGGAGACATTCCTGCATCTGCTCAGTTAGCAAACATACTTGTACATACATCTCATGTTAAAAGATGGCAGAAAATCTCCACTCCTGGTATTACAATATAATAAAGGTATAATGAGAAATGTTCATGAGGCAGTCAGTAGAGGATCCTCCAGGCCACTTCGGCCAACCCCAGGTGGTTTAAACCTGATTAGCCCCTGATTCTATGTATCATTCCCCATGTCTCCCTGAAAAGACAAGTCAGGCAACTGTCAAAGCTAGGGGTGGCATAGGTATGCAAGAAAGTTTAACCCTTCTGTTAAACTCTTAGCAAACCACAGGATGTGGTTAGCACACCTTATAACAATTAGGGTGATCTAAATGGATTTACATCTAAGCAAAATTATGAATTCTAAATTAAAGTTAATCTATGCTAGCCTACCTACAAGGCAGTGTGTGTGTGTGTGTGTGTGTGTGTGTGTGTGTGTGTGTATTATATGTATATATTAGGTTACACTACACATTTCTCTAAAAACACATGCTCCACCCAAACCTGCTTCACCAAGATAATAGTAGTTAGTATTTACATATTTGCTCACTTAATCTTCAGCAAACTGAATGAGGTTAAGTACTGTTCTTTTCACCATCATTTTACAGATGGGAATATTGAGGTATAGATAGGCAGGGTCTCCAAGGTAGCACCACTAATAATATAGAGCTGAAATCTGAACTCAGGTGGTCTAACTCCAGAGCCCGTGTTTTAGGTCACTATTTTACATGGCCTCCCAGACAAAAACGTTTAACCCAGTAAACAATGTGCTCAACGCAGTCAAGAGAGACAAAGAAAATTCTCAGAATAATAGCTGTGTAGCAGACCCTAAGAAAAATAGCCAAGATTGGAATAGAAGAATGAAAGGCTTGAAGAAGAATATGTCCAGAGAAAAAAGTAATAGTTTATCTGATATGTTTGATCATAGTAAGACTTTATTAAGATGATGGCCTCGGAAGATCTAATCTAAGCAAGTGAAATAATGAACAGTTTTTGAACTCCAAGAAAAACTAAAGTGAGCAATAAAACAAGCATAGTTTACCGCCTACTGCAGAGATAAAATTATTTATATATTTATAGTATGTATATGCTGGATATTGATTTAACCAAAAATTGTGGTAAAAATATGTTTTGAGGCAGGCTATCCAATTATGGTGGCATGAAAAGATCAGAAACTTTTCTCTCCAAAAACAAGTATGAAACTGGACAAAATTATCAAAAAACAATCACTTAAGGGCTCTGGAAGTTAATCAAAGGCAAACAACAAATTAAGAAGCACGTGATCATGAGAAACTGCCAGCACGCTGAGTAAGAATAGTGAGAGTCTGCAGCCTTCTTGCCTGGGGTTACTCCCCTCCTCTCCAGCTCAGCAGCTTCGCAGCCAGAGGGGGCTGATTTGATTGGGAGCAGACAGCAAAAATGCCCAGAGTCATTTTCAGCATAAGTAGAAAATTTGGTAGGAAACAAACAGGAAAAATTCATAGTTCTGCAAGACTACAGTGTGGTCTGGTTAGAGTAGGTGACAAATCAGCCAAAAATATACAAAGAGATACTGGAGATGAGAGCACCGAAGTATTAGACGAACTCTCTGTACATCCTTGGCAGACTGGGATGCTGGGTGCCTGCATTCAGGGAGTTTGACAGAGTCCATTAGAAAGTAAAAGTTGAAGCAAACTTGAAAATGCCTGAATTGTGAATGTACTGTTTTAATCTACATGCAGCTCTATAGACAGAGAGTGAAAGCTTTATGGGCTGGGGGTGTTTGAACACGGCCTTCTGACCAGTTAGTTGTTGGTTAACCACTAAATATTCCCAGAAAGTCAGAATAAAATAATAAACAAAAGAGTAAAAAAAAAAACTGAGCGGAGACATTAACAGCTATGCATTACAGAGGAAAGTCTTCATATTAAATCTAAGCAAGTTATTAAAACAACAATGACCTTCAGATATATATATATATATACACATACATATATACGTGTGTGTATATGTATGTGTGTGTGTGGGGGGATTCTGATATATATCATATATATATATATATATATATATATATATATATATATATATATAGAGAGAGAGAGAGAGAGAGAGAGAGAGAGAGAGAGAGAGAGGCTACAATATTTTATTTACAATGTTGAATTTCCAACCAAAAATTCTCAGACATGCAATGAAACAGGAAATGTGATCATAGGGAGGAAAAAAAAACAGTCAATAGAAATTGAGTCTGATGTTGAATTTAGCAGCAAAGACTTTAAAGCTGCTCTTATAAACATGTTAAAAGAATTAAATGAAACCATGTTTAAATAATTTTAAAGGAAAATATGATATGACTCACAAACAGGAAATTGCAATAAAGAAACTGAAACTATAAAAAGCAAGCCAAATGGAAATTCTAGTATCTAGAATTATAATAACCAAAATAAAATAGTCACTAGATGATCTCGACAATAAATTTGAGACTGTGGAAGTAGGAAACTAAACCTGAAGGTAGATCAATAGAAATTATCTAATCTGAAGAACAGAGAGACAGAAAGATTGAAGAAAAAAAGAACAGAGCTTCAGAGACCTGTGGGTAACATCACGCATACCAATACATATGTTCTTGGAATCCCAGAAGGAGAGGAAAGAGAAAAAGAGGCAGAAAAAAATAAATCTTTTTCAGATATTTCATTGTTATTATATAGAAATGCAACTGATTTCTATATAATGATTTTGTACCTTGCAACTATACTGAGTTTGTTGATTAGTTCTAACAGTTTTTGGTGGAGTCTTTAGGGTTTTCTATATAAAGCATTATATCATCTGCAAACAAAGACAATTTTACTTCTTCCTTTCCAATTTGGATGCCTTTTGTTTCTTTTTCTACCCTTGTTGCTCTGGCTAGGACTTCCAGCGCTATGTTAAATTGAGAGTGATGAGAGTGGGCACCCTTTGTCTTGTTTCTGATCTTAAAGGGCAAGCTTTCAACCTTTAACCACTGCATTTAAAAAAAGCTGTGGGCTTTTCATGTGTGGCCTTTATTACGTTGAGGTATGTTCCTTCTATGCCAAATTTATTGAGAGGTTTAATTATAAAGGAAGTTTGTATTTTGTCAAATTTGGGGGATCATCTATGGAGATAATCATATGATTTTTATCTTTCATTCTATAAATGTGATGTTTATTTGCATATGTTGAACCATCCTTGCATCTGTGAAACAAATCCTGCTTGGTCATAGTGTATGTTGAGTTGGATCTGCTAATATTTTGTTGAGCATTTGTGCATTAATATTTAGCAGGGATATTAGTCTTTAGTGTTCTTGTACTGCCCTTATCTGACTTTGGTATCAAGGTAGTGCTGGCCTCCTAAAATGAGTTTGGGAATATTCTCTCTTCCTCAATTTTTACAAGAGTTTGGGGATAATTTGTCAGCTCCACAATCTCCACTTTGTTCTTTTTTATTATTCTTATCTCTTTGTTAAACATCTCATTTAGTTTGTGTATGGTTTTCCTGATTTTCTGTTGAATTATCTTTCTGTGTTTTCTTGTAACTCCATGAGTTTCCTGAAAACAGCTCTTTTAAATTCTTTATCAGGGACATCATAGATCTCTCTGTTTTGGCATTCAGTTACCAGAAAGTTATTGTGATTTTTTTGGTGGTGCCATGTTACCTTGATTTTTTTCATGTTCCTTGAAGTTTTGCATTGCTGTCTTTGCAGTCACCTCCTGTAGTCTTGACTAACTGCATTTGGAAGAGAGATACCTTCCATCAGCCCTGCTAGAGATTCTGAGGCTTTCTCAGGCCTTTGATGAATACGACCTGCTCCTCGCGTCTTGCTCCCTCTTGTGGCAGAATTCTTAAGCCCGTGTGCCTCCTCTGGATTCTGCAAGGCCTGGCCAGGCCCAGTGCTCACAGTCTTTCTTTTGTTTTCCCACACATGGCCCTAAAGCTCAAGTTTGTGGTCTCTCTCTGGCCTGTAGAGGCAACCGAATTTCTGCGTGTGCTCACTGGCCATCTGCCACAACCCACTCATGCCATGGTCAGAAGCACTCACAGGGAGCAGGCCACAGGGCGTGGTATGTGTGGGGAGCATTGGATGCCCAGGGACCAGCTGGAGCTGACCTGTAGTGAAGCACTCCCAGCAGCTTGCGGGCAGTCTTCGTGATGGCATCCGCAAGGCAGTAGGGATCCATGTCCCTTTAATGTCCTCCAAGAGTTCTAACTGCCACTCTCCCACCCTCCAAATTATAGAGCTCACAGTGTAGTACTCTGGAGGGGGAGAAAGAGAGTTGAGCCCACTTGGCAGTGTCCTGTACAGCTGGGAGGTAGGCTGCTCACTCCTGTGCTCTCCCTTTCACTTGTGGGATAAATCAAGGGCCAAGGAAGGTCTTTCTTGGCCCTGAGCTGCAGCACCTTGAGGGAAGGGTGATCTAGGTAAAATCACACAGTTTTTCCAGTGCATTCAAACTCACAGTTTTTGCTCCAACAAAGTGTTGGAACCTCTCTGGAGACTTGGACAGAAACTCTGTCCTCCATGAGTGTTTTTAGTCAGTGGTCACAAGGGGCTCCTTTATCAAGACCAAGAGGAACCAGTTCATGGGCCACCAGAGTCCAGAGCCGGGACCCAGGTCTGTCTGCCCACAGGTGGGTGAGACTCGTCCCTGATCACCTGGCATATGCTGCTGGACCCATGGCTTCCTCAATGCACTTTTGTCTGTGGGTGGACACTGAATTTTTGTTGTCATGGGGTGGGCCAAAATGAGGGATGTCTCGTGCTGGTATAATACTGACGTCACCTCCTCTTAAGAGCTCCTTACCCTTGTGTATAATTCTGCACTGACAGCTTTTTTCTTTTGGTACTTTACAGATATCATCTGGCTTTTCTTATATTGCTTATTCCTCAAAAGTAGAGCCCAAAATAGAGATTTTTAAGTGGAAGCGATTTAATGGCTTTACTCCAAGTGATATGGGGATCTGGTGGTGAGTTTTGAGTAAATGAGAATGAAATAACTTCGATTTTGAAAGAATTATTTTGGCTGCTGGTGTTAAAATAAATGGAAGGGAGTCATGGGTGCACTCGGTGACATCTATTAGAAGCTATTGCAGTAATCTAGGTGAGAGATAATTGTGACTTGGACCAAATGGTAGCAGTGGAAAAGGTAAAATATGGTTGGCTTCTAGGTGTATTTTGGAAGTAGAACTGATAGAATTTGCTTCCAGATTGGCAGTATATAAGAAAAAGACAGACTCAAAGGAGGACACTAACATTTTGGGGAAAACATTAGAAAAAACTGAGGTGCCCTACTTACATGCAGAAGACTGGGAGCGAGCAGATTTTTTTCAGTTTTTGTTAAGCTTGAGATTATCATTAAACATCTGGTTAGAGATGATTAATAGGTAATTGAATATTCAAGTCCCTATAACAAGTGAGAGGTTTAGGCTAGAAATACAAATTTACAAGTCATTAGCAAGCATACATAAGGCATTTAAAGCTGTAAGACTCAGTGCAATCACCAAGGAAGTCAGTGCAGATATAAAAGAGAAAAGGACTAAGGTCTGATTCCTAGAGCACTGTAATATTACAAAATCAAGAATAAACCAGGAAAGGAAACGGAAGTCAGAAGATGGCAGGCAGAAAACCAAGAAAGTGTAGAACCTTGGAAATCAAGAAGAAGAAAAAAAGCTTATAAAAAAGAAGGAAGTGAACACTTGTATCAAATCCTATTGTTAGATCAAGTAAGAATGACCTGAGAATGGACTATTAGGTTTAATAAGATGAAAATCATTGGTGGCCTTGACAAAAAAGTTTTAATAGAGATGTTAGGCAAAAGTCTGATTGGAGTGGATATAAGAGTGAATGGAAGAGTGCTGTATAAAAGGAGAGAAGGTTAGCACTCTAACCTTGACAAGTATGGCCTTTGGACCTGACAACACACATCCAGTTAAGACATTGCCACCTACTTCGTGGCATATAACCATCGCATTTTTATGCAAAGTGAAGTAAGTCAGACAGAGAAAGACAAACACTGGTTTCACTTATATGTGGAATCTAAATCAACAAAACAAATAAAACAAAAAGAGACTCATAGAAAAAGAGTCGAAAGGGATGGTTGTCAGAGGGCATGGGGATAGGGGAATGGGTGAGAAAAGTGAAGGGGAATACAGTCAATAATATTGTGATAAGTTTGCACAGTGACAGATAATTACTATAATTAGTGAGGTCATCACATTGTAAGGTATAAAAATTTCAAGTCACTATATTGTACACCTAAAAGTAATATAACTAATATAATATTGTATATCAACTATAGTTAAATTGGAAAAAAGAGTCAATTGGAGAAAAGAAGAGAAAATAATTTAGAAAGATCAATTATAAAAAACAGTTAATAGAAATTTATATTAAAAAAGGGAGTTGAACATTAGCTGGAGGAGCATCTGGGGTCAAAAGAGGATGGGTTTTTTTTAAAAAAAAATTAATAGGAGAAATGACAGCCTCTTTATGTACTAATGCAAAAGTTCTAGTAAAGAAGAAAATTTGGTGCAACAGGAGAGGTAATATTTGTTCAAGTATTGTCCCTGAGTAAGTTAACAGTGATGGGATCTAATTTATAGATGATGGTTGGCATTTACTAGGATTGTTACAGCCTCTTGATGAAGTCATCCATTTATCATTATGACGTATTCTCTTTACTTCTGGTAATTTTCCTTGTTCTGAAGTCTACTTTCTAAAGATTATTTAGCTACTCTAGTTTTCTTTTGATTAATATTAGCATGGTATATCATTTTTATCTTTTTTACATTTAGTCTCTAAATGCCATTATATTTAAAATATGTTTCTTATAGATAGCATAAAGTTGGATCTTGCCTTCTTATCCAATCTGACAATCTCTGGAATATGTAGAACATTTACAATTAATGTAATTATCATAATTATTAATATACCATCTTGCAGTTTTTTTCTATTTGTTTCATATGTTCTTTGTTCCCCCTCCCCCCCCCTTTACATGTCTTCTTTGGATTGAGTGGTTTAAAAAAAATTATTCCGTTTATAGGCTTATTATCTATACTTCATTGGTATGTTTTCAGTCATTTCTCTAGGCTTTCAAATATAGTTCTTTACATTATCAAAGTCTACCTTCAAATATTATATTACTTCCCATATATGATAAGAACCTTACAGAAGTAAACCTTCATTCCCTCCTCATCTTTTGTACAATTGTCATACATTTTACTTCTGCATATATATAAACTTCTCAATATATTGTCATTACTTTTACTTTAGACAATTATTTTTTCAAGATATTTTAAAATAAAAAAAAGATCTATTATATTTGTTTATATACTTATCATTTTTGTTGCTTTTTATTCCTTCATGCAAGTCCAAATTTCCATCTGGTGTTATTTTTCTTCTGCCTCAAGAACTTCCTTTACCATTTCTTGTAGCGCAAATCTGCTGGCAATGAATTATCTCAGTTTTTGTTTGAAAATTTCTGTTTTGTTTTAATTTTTTAAAACAGCTTTGTTGAGGTATAACTGTCCTACAATAAAATGTGCAAATTTAAAGTGTACAATTTGATGAGCTTTGGTGTATGCACATACCTGTGACACCATTACTACAATCAAAATAATGAGCATATCCATCACCCCCCAAAGATTCCTCATATTCCTTTGTAACTCCTTCTGACTCCTCCGAGCCTCGGCTTCCTTGGGCCAGAATTGAATTACTTTCTGTGAGTACAGATTTGTTTGCATTTTGTTGGAATTTTGTGGAAATGGAATCATACAGTGTGTATTTATTTGTATTTGGCTTCTTTCACTTAACATAATTATTTGAGTTTCACTCATGTTGTTGCATGTATTGACAGTTCATATGCCACAATTTGTTTATCCATTTACCTGTTACTGGACATATGGGTTTTTTCCATACAAATAAAGCTGCTGTGAGCCATGGTGTGTGTGTCTTTGTGTGAAAATATGTGTTAATTTCTCTTGGGTTTTGCCTTAATTTGGTCAGTGCAGAATTTTAGGCTGACAGCTTTTTTCCTTCCGTATCTGGCAGATACCATCTGGCTTACAAATCTGAGGCAAGTCTGCTATAATTCTTATCTTTGTTCCTCTATATGTAATATGTCTTTTTCTTCCCTTGGTTGATTAATTTTTTTTTTCTTTTTCACTGGGTTCAGGCATTTTATTATGATGTAGCTTGTATGGTTTTTCTTCATGTTTAGAATTTATTAAGCTTCTTGAGACTGCAGGTTTTTAGTTTACTTCAAGTTTGGAAAAATTTTGGCTATTAATTATTCAAATTTTTTTCTGTCTCTCCCCACCTCCTCTCCTTCTGGGACTTCAGTTACATGTATATATTAGGATTTTCGATATTGTCACACAGGTCATTGATGTTCTGCTTGTTTTGTTTTCAGGTTTTTTTCTCTCTGTATTTAATTTAGGTAGTTTCTAATGCTGTCTTCAAATTTATTTATTTTTCTTCTGTAGTATATAATCTGTTATTACAGCCATTCAGTGTATGTTTTATTTCTACAGTTTCAAAATGGGTCTTTTTAAATATCTTTGTTTTGTCTCCTCATCATGTTCATGTTTTACTTTTGTGTTCTTGAGCATATGGGGTATATTTATAATAATAGCTATTTTAATTTCATTGTCAGCTAATTCTATTGGGTTGTCAGAAAAGTCATGATGAATGTTTGCAAAAAAACATAGGAAAAAATACGTCATGACTTTTCCGACAACCCAATATTATCTGTGTCATTTTTGAGTCTGTTTCTATTGATAGCTTTCCCCCCTCCCCGATTATACGTCACACTTTCAGCTTCTTTGTGTAACTGGTATTATTATTATTATTATTATTATTATTATTATTATATTATTATATGCCAGGCATTGTGACTTTTTCATTATTGGGTGCAAGATTTAATGTATTGCTTTTAATATTTTGAGCTTTGCCTGGGACATGTTGAATTACTTTGTTGAGTTAGTTTGATCCTCTCAAGGCTTTGATTCAGGGCTAATTTAATCCCACTGCTAAGGCAATACGCTTCTGAGGACATTACACAATGTCCTACACATTAGGAGATCTTTCTTCTCTGGCTGATGCACACAAATTAAAATCAGCTCTGTGTGATCCCTATGAATTGTTTACCTACTCTTCTCCTGTGGTTCTTTCTCATCTTTGGAAAGTTTCTTAATGCAAATATACAGACCAGTGCTTGGTCCAAGACACAGGGAACTTCTCTGTAGATCATCACAGCTCTTTCTTTTGCATCTCCCTCCTATTATTTTTCTAGATGTCTTGGCCTCCCCAAACTCTAGTATATGTCTCCTCAACTCAGCAAGACTACTAGATTTTAGTTGGGTTCTCCTCCTGGCAGTGTGGTCTGAAACTCCTCTGGGGTTTCAGTAAACTGGGGCAGTAACAGGGCTTATCTCGTTGGTTTTCCTTCTCTTGGAGATCACTAACCTGTGCTACCTGTTGTCAAATACCTGAAATCTTTCATATATTTTGTCTCATGTTCATGTTGTTAAGGTACAAGGTTAAGTCCAGGCCTATTATCCCATTAAGTCCAGAAGCCTAAAGTTGAGTCCTTGAACTTTTCTGGAGTGAAGAGAGTTTATCCATAGTAGTAAAAGAGAAAGTAAAATATATGGACACAGATAGGTAAATGTGATGAAAAAAAAAGTTTAGAATTTTTGTTTTTATTGCTTATATTTTTTTAGTGAAATACTTGCAAAATTATTGGCTTAGGGTGAGGACAGGAAAAGAGAAATTGGAGATTTGAGGGGAGAGAAAGTATGACATTGTTACCTAGGAGAGTGGGATAGCAATAGACCAGGTAACTAGAACATGGTTGCTATGCAGCAGTAAAAGTCTTCTTGAAGCTAGTGATGATAAATTTCAAGTCAGAGTTGGTTTTGGTTTTCTCCAGGCATGTTTAGCTGTATAGTACAAGCGCAGAATAGTTGGATTTAACTACATTTGGGATTTTATCAATTGTCAGAAAAATTTCCTGACACCTGGAAATATGGCAAAACTGTGAGTCCAATGTACTTCTTTGTCATATGGTGATGAATGCCACCCAAGAATTATCTCGTGGAATGAACTTAGTTAAACCCACTGGAAACTATGGGTTAAAGATCCTAGGTAATGTGTGAAGTTGCATATTAAGTTGTAGTTTTTTTGTCCACTAGAAAGGCAAATAATTTCTACTCATTGGAACACACAGTTTGTGACCCTTTTTGAATGTTAACTGGTTTCGTGTCTCATCTTGTAATTTTATACTTAGCTTCTTAAATGCTTTTTGAACTGGTCATATCTTCTTCTTAATTCCCTCATTAATTAATTGGTTGAATAAAATATTTGATTTGCATCAGAGTTCAGTTTTAAAATTTGTTTAAATTATTTTTTTAACACAAAGGAGTATAACAAAATGAGAGAGAGGCAAGGGAACTGAGGCTGTATGCAAGGGAGTAAATATAATGATTGACCACAGAATTTAATCTGAGAAAGGAGGTAAATGAGGATAACAGTGTAGCAAGAATCAGTGAAAAGGTGGAGAAACAATACAGTGTCAGGTCAGTGTGGTTGAAGATTCTTAGAGGCCAGGCACTAGAGGGAGAAGCTAGAAAGACAGATAGTGATGATTGAAAACAGATAATATGGAAGGTTATAGTTATTGGTAAAAATAAAATGTATAATACAACCTCTGGAGGAGTTGAGGTCAAGGAACAGAGGAGACAATTTGTTGGGAGGATCAATGATATTGACGTAATCAAGAATCATAACAGGAGTATATTGGGAAGGGTGACAATAAGTCAGGAGTTAAAATCTTCAAGGAATAATGGAATGTAACCAGTGGGTTGATAGGTGACTGTCACAAAGAAGATCAGAAGGCAGCATTATATAATGACATAATATGCATAAAAGCTAGATGCTTTTAGAGAGGAGGATGAGAGAATGATCTAGAAGTAACCAAGACAAGTGAGGAGGACACAACCTCCTCCCACCCAGACCTACTGGCCAGAGACACGTGGAAGAAAAAGCAGCCTCTGCTTGAGAAAGCTGCAAAAGCAGCTTTATCTAAGCTGTATCCTCAGGAGAGTCAACTTTCCGTGAGAGAAAGAGGAAGAAGGAGATTCATCTTCTCCATTCAGAGAAGTTGAACATACAGGAAGTTTTGCTGCTGATGGACAGTGAGCTCCAAAGGCATATTGAAATTCTTCCAGGCGGTAAGGAACAGTGGGAGATGACATGAGAAAAAGGAAGTGTGTAGGGACATATGAGTATTAGAGTCTGAGAGATGGAGACAAGCAGGGAGATCTGAGCCTTTTGAGGAGACAAACACAGACAACGGTAAAGGGCAGAATAAAAATAGCCTAATGGTAGTGGTGAGGTGAGGGAGGTCTTGCTAGAAACACACAAAGCTGTATGGGTCTTCTGTGAACCCCTGCTTGGTCCTAAAAGGCAAGCAGAAATCCACTTGTACAACAAGTAAGGGGTTTACTGTGTGTGCAGAAACATGATTTCTGGAGCACACGTGTACCATTAGGAAATAATTAGAAATGATGTAGATAGGAAATGATGACTTATTACAGTAGTCTGCCCTTATCTGCCATTTCACTTTCCTCAGTTTCAGTTATCCATGGTAAACCTCGGGCTGAAAACATTAAATGGATAATTACAGAAATAAATAACACATAAGTTTCAAATTGCACAACATTCTGAGTAGCATGATGAAATCTTGTGTCATACCCTCCAAAGGGATGTGAATCAGCCCTTTATCCAGAGTATCTACACTGTATACACGCCCCACCCGTGAATCACTCAGTAGCCTTCTCGGTCATCAGATTGACTCTGGAGGTATCCCAGTGCCTGTGTTCAAGAAACACTTAATTTACTTAATAATGGCCCCAAAGCCATTGACATAACTTTTATTACAGTATATGGCTATAATTGTTCTGTTTTATTAGTTATTATTGTTAATATCTTACTGTGCCTAATTTATAAATTAAACTTTATGACAGGTATGTAGATACAAAACAAACATAGTATATATAAGTTTTGGTACTATCCATGGTTTGAAGCATCCACACAAGGTCTTGGAATGTATCCCAGAGGATAAGGGGGCGGGGTGAGAAGGGTGGGGGTGTGGCGCCTGTATGGAGGATTTGCATAGCAGTCCAGGGAGCTTTAGACTTTGAATGTCAGCATGGGACTCCATTGGAGATTATTGAGGGAGGTAGTGAAAAGATAGGATTTGAATTTCAGATATTGGCCTGGTAGTGAAGGGGTTGAAGCTGGTGAGGGGGTGAGACCAAGTGGCTGTAGTAATCCACGGAAGAAGCCATGAAGACAAGGACAGGGGGCAGTCACTGGTAGAGAGAGAAAGGAGTGGATCTAGAGATAAGCATTGAGGCAGTCAGGTGCTGGAGATTAAGAAAAAAGGAGCATCAGTGATGACTCTGAGGCTTCAATTTGGGGTGATGAGGAGAATGGTGGTAACATTCATAGGTGTCAGTGGGATATCCAAGCAGATACATTTTACCAACAGTTGGAGATATGGAAACAGCTTTAATCAGGAACAGCTGCCAGACTTTACTTTGTAGACTCTAAAAAGGATGGTAAGAGCATTTAATTTAATGTAACCCTCTAACCCCACCCCCACCCCAAACTGCATTGAAAGCAGTCTTTCAGCTTCTAGTGTTTTTCCTTTCCCTTCCATGGGGCTGCGTGAAACAACCTCCTGTTCTTCTCTTGTGTTTTTGTTTGACTTTGAGAAAAAGGACATGCTCAGAGAACATTTGGTACAAGCAAAACTTAAAGCATTTGCAGGGGGTGAGGCAGGATTGCAAATTAAATTCTAACAGGGACGAATGGCCACTCAGCCTGGAGAGGCACTCCTGAACCTTGTGACTACTCCGGAGGCACCATTTCTGCCTACAGCCTCAACTTGGCAGGTTGCCTGGGAGTCAGGAGGGACTTCAAGCAGCCATGTTGTTTTTTCAGTTCAACAGCACACTAATTTGAAGAAGGGAAAAAAAAGAGGGGGATGGAATTATGGGAGAGATTGTGCTGAGAGGAAATGGCATTGGGTATAAAAAGGGAATTAGAAAAAAAGAAAGAATTTTAAGACTTGGCCATAATTATGTAGAAAAGTATTAAAATCTAATACCACAAGACTTTTAAAAATTAGTTGCTTCTCCATAGCACAGACTTCCTCTCTGGTTTCCTGTTTTGACTGCCCCTCATCAGTGCAGGCCTATATTGTGTTGAAGGCTTAGGAAGAAGAAAGGTGTTTCTTCACTTAGATCCGGGATGACTGATAGTTTTCAACTTGCAGGACAACTCTGATTGCTTCAGAGTGAATACCTGGAACGCTATATCAAGATCAATTTCAAGTCCAAGTCTGGGTACAACAGGCAAGAATCTTGAAATCAATGAGTGATGTCTACTGTAGATATGGGAAGACCTATTATTGCTTTGATTGCCATGCTTTTGTGTTATACAGTCCTCTAAGCATAGCACCACTTTCCCCCCCAATTTTATTACCTTTATGACTCATATCTCATTGCCCCATCCTTTTCTTTCCTTCAGAAGGCTTTATGGTGACTCCAGGTGATGAGTTCATGGAGGAATACTATGTGTTCTTCAAGCACCTTCCCACAGATTTCACAGCCACCAAAACATCTGAACCCCTGAGGAGGGCTCAAGTTTTACCCCCCCCCATCAGCTGGGTGACATGATGTTGAGCTCTGACCATTTGGCCCAGTGCTGAGCAAGTGAGAAAAAGGAGGCAGCCGGGATGTTCAGTCTCTAGAAAATCACCCAGACATAGGATGGCCCCAATGGGAGATCCCATTATCCTAGAGCAGCAGTTCTCAATCTGTGGGTCGCGACCCCTTTGGGGGTCGAACAACCCTTTCACAGGGGTCGCCTAAGACCATCGGAAAACAAAAACATGTTTACATTACGATTCATAACAGTAGCAAAATTACAGTTATAGAGTAGCAACGAAAATAATTTTATGGTTGGGGGTCACCACAACATGAGGAACTGCATTAAGGGGTCACGACATTAGGAAGGTTGAGAACCGCTGTCCTAGGGGATTCTGGGACCTTGGCTCCTTCCTTGCTGCAATTGATACCAGAGGTGTCCAACCTGATGGGTCGAGATCTATCAGCCTTCAGCTGACCCTCAGCCAGCAGCTGGTGATGCAGAGTCACAATACAGCTCTAGGGAGAAAGGAGTCCCAAAAAAGTTGGCTGGTGTGCTGAGCATGATTCTAGTTCCAGCAGGTACAGGAATGAAACCCAGAAACATCAGTCAGGAGGACACTGGGAGAGGAAAAAATTTTATTCTTTGAGCATGAGGTGCCCCACGGATGAACTGGATGTCAAGGGTGGGAAAATTAATTCCAGTTCTCCCACCTAATACAGTCCAGGAGTTGGTCAGAACTAAATCAAGTGCTACTTAAAGCTGAGCTTGTAGGTTAGAGTACCTCTGTTTCAGGGGGCTGGGAAAGTCGCGCCAACAGCTATGTCACCTCTAATCTTCTGAGATGACATAGCCTTTTTACCTTCTGGGGGTTTGAAATCTTGTAAGTATGTTTTCTACTCTGGTGCTTCTCAACCTTGGCTACACATTGGACTCACCTGAATAGCTTTAAAAACTCTGATGCCTGGGTCTCACTTTCAGAGTGGGGTGTGGGACCTGGGCATTAGGATTTTTCCAGGCTCCCCGGGTACCTCTCATGTGCACAAGGTTGAGAACTACTGTTCTATGCCGCTCTGCAGGTCACCAACCAACGTTCCACTTCATTACACCCTGTTGAGACCAGAATCTTTGAGACCTTCTGCCTCATCTGCGCACTCCTCCCAACACATTGTAAACTCTAAGAGAAGTCATTGAACCATGTACTTAGCTTGTGTCTTTCCCAAATCTAACTGTTAGACTCTTATCACTCTCACCTGGTTACACGCTGATCTGACCCTGTTACTTGTACCTCCCTCTGTCCCAGCCTCCAGGACCCAACACTAGCCATGACTGCTGCCCCAGCTTCTCTCTCTGGGAAGGCCTTAGAGTGATCACTTTTTGTTTCCATATCATATGCATAGTATTCTCCATGACTATACAAAATACTCTTTTCTGCTCCTTCAATTTGCAGGGCAGATCAGATCAAACCGACTTTTCAGAATAGACTTGAGTTAACTCAAGCAGTAGTTGAGTGGACTCAATTACCTTTCAGTTTCCTTCCAGCCCTCACATTCTTTGATACATCACAGATAAGTAAAATTGTCATTATCATCATCATCTGGACTGAAGAGGAAGCCAGTATTCTAAATTAGTAAAAGAAAGAAACACATCAGAAGCATACAATGTTTCAAAGCAAACTGCTTTGAACAAAGCAAATTGCTGTTACTTTCATGTATTAGAGTAATTGAGACTCACTGCTAAAAAACCCGTTATCAAATTCAGAAAAAGCTTTGTGTGCCAGTTCCTTAAGATATAGTATAACAAATTTGAGTATAACTATTATGAAGGAAAACACTAAATTATCACTATTTGTGAACAATATGCTTAGACCTAGAAAACAGAAGGATTGACTGAAATTATTTTTAGAATTAATAACAGTTGTATAGTCAGATTAAAATAAAGATAAAGAAATGGAAATTTAGAAAAATCACTAGCACATAGGTCATTTAAATATACTTTAAAAAATCTTATTTGTAAAAAAAAATCTTATTTATGCTTTTTAATTGGATTTGCACACCCCTGCTTCACAATAGAGCAAAACTAAGCTTTAGTCACATCTATGTAATGATTTTACATTGTAAATATTGTACTAGAAGAACGTAACTATTAAATGACATCTTTCATCATTTTGCAATATATACAAATATTAAATCATTATGTTGTATACCTGAAAATATAATCAAGTATATCTCAATTTTAAAACAAGACATCTTTCTTTAAGGCATCATTTCTGAGGTTGAAAATAGGATGAACTTCAGCCAGTCTGCACTAGTTTGGCTCTCCCAGTCTCCTCCCCCTCCCCCCCAAAAATCCTTTCTCTGGGACCCCTCTCCTGGCCTCCCTATTTTCCAGCAACTAAAAGGTTAAAAATCTACACAGCAGCGGCCAACAGAACCTTGGGCTGGGAACTTTACAGGCCTTTCTGCACTGCACTTCTCACTAAGGGTTGAATTTAAGCAGTGATGCATTCAAGGACCACCCATCTCCCACAGAAGCAGTCCTCTCAATTTCTCAGGAAGAGCAATTATTTTCTACTGGCCTCATGACTCTGCCAGAGACAAGAGATTTCGTTCTTTTGCTCGTGTTCACTTTTTATTTTAGTTTAATGGGTGTTTGCTCAGTATCTAGGTTGCATGTGTGTAAATTCACCTTAATAGTTTTAAGCAATAATTTGTAAATTGAAATTAATCTTATGGGGCTGGTAGCTTTTAAGGCAATTTCTTTTTTTGTTTTCTAATTTCTTCTTATTTATCTATTTATCAGTTTCATGTGTACAAAGCAACATAACAGTTAGACATTTAAACCCCTCACAAAGTGATAACCCCCCCCTCAAGCTACTACCCCTCTAGCATCTTATATAGCTGTTACAATACCATTGACTGTCTTCCTTATGCTATACTCCACCTCCTGTGACTATATCTATATCTATATCTATATCTATATCTATCTATCTATCCATCTATCTATCTATATCTATCTATCTATCTATCTATATTTATAGTTGACATACAATATTGTTCTTCATGTGTACAGCACAGTGGTCTGGCATCTACACAGTCTATGAGTGATTCCCCTGATAAGTCCAGTGCCCATCTGGCACCTTACATGATCTTTACAACATTGTTGATTATACTCCCCCTACTGTATTTCATATCCCCATGTTAGGGCAATTTCTCTTCCCATTAGAATACAAGGACCATAATCCAGTTTTTATTTTATGAAGTCAAAAGAATAGGGAAGTGAGTAGTGTTTATGATTCAAGCACCTGCTAATTATCCCAATGAATCCTGGGAAATTACAAAATGCCCTTTGGATTGCAGGTAAGAGGAGCATTATATAGTTAGAGGAAGGCACACTTGTATTGATGTAGTATTCTTGGCAGTCAGTAGTGTGTCGACGCTGTATTAGCCAAAGGAATATTGGTTCTTCATCAATCCCCCCTTTCCAATCTCTGAAAGCTGAAATTTCTCATTGGGCCACAAGGTGGCAGATTAATTGCATGAGAAACAATCTATTAAACTACAGAAGCAAGAGAAATTTCTTCAGCAAAACCTTCTTTCCTTCTTTCCATCTTTCTGCCCTGCCTCATCTTCTCCAGGATGCAGTCTTTCATCTTAATTAGATAGGATTTTCCTGAGGGCTTTTAGCACAGCTATCATTCATGGTCATTTGAGCTAATTGCAGAATGTTTTGAAATGTCTGAGGGCAAAACCTGGACAAATATGCTGAGTTTAAGCTGAGTCGTCATTAAAAAAAACAAAATATATCCTACTCTGGATCCGTTTAACTCTTCCATGGATCTGTAGTATTTTCAGAAGTTTCCATGATAACAGCTATTCATTCATTTTAGTATTAAATAATCCTATGTGAGTATGATCATCAGTGGGGAATATGATTGGTTCTACGCCCATCACAATTTTAATAGAATAAAACATCCAAAACAAAAAATTTAACAGACTGTTAACTTATTTAGTGGACTGGTTATCCCACTGTGAATTATCCACATCCCTAGTTTTTCCTTTTTGTCACTCATTTTGACAGAACAAATCTTGAGCATGGAGTGAAAAAAAGAAAAAAAATATTTCAGGCCTGACTCCACCACTTTGAACTTGTATAACTTTGCCTAAGTCACGCAATATCTCGGAGCCTCAGTTCCTCACCCCCAAAATGGGGGTAAGGCCTATATTGATCACCACAGGGGGGAGCTGGGAGGCTGATAATGAGAAACATATTTTTTAAATGCTTTCAAAACTATCCTTAAAAAAATAATAATTTGCTGGCTTGTTAGTGCTACTACCAGAAGGAGATGAAAAAAAATGATAGGGGTGGAATCAAAATATCTACTTGGTAGCTCACCTTGACAAGAGAAGATTAAAATTACTGTCTCCAATGAGAATTCGGGATTATCAGTTGCTTTCCTTTGCTGTTTCATATGTATTTAATTCAAAGCAAACACAGAAGGCAACTTTCTAAAATCAAAGGAAGAACAAAGCCTTTGTTTGTGTCAAGATATGAAAGATCAGACACAGAGGAAGTAATTATTTGTAAAACTAGGCCACTCTAGTCGCAGACTGGCTTCCCCTTTCTAAATGGCTTTCACCACCTCTAACAATTCATTTTGATCTGTAGAAAATGTAAATTAGTATTATCTGTTCATTCTGTGTTCAGAGGTTGCGTGTTCTCATGCCTGCAATTTTATGAGGCGGTCCGTAGAGTCATGTTGGGGAGGCCCGAGGACAGTCTCTGGGGATTTGGAGCTTGCCCCGCCTCATCCTGAGTGACGCCTGCAGTGAAGACAGAGCCAAACAAAGGATGACAGATCAAGTCACCTTGAGACTGAACCTTCACTGCCCCTCAGGAAGGCAATTTTTGAGAGGGACCTTGAGAACCAGCCGAGCAAAGAGATGAGTGTGCAACTTCTCAGCCATGACTCAGAGGCAATAGGAGTAGTCCCTCCCACCTCAAGCTTTGGCAGAATTTTGCCAACTCATCCTAACACAGTGGAATTTTTACCACGGGCTGGGAACACCGTGATCTATGACACAGAGTAGGAGCTTGGTAGAAGGCCGAACAGAGCTCAGCTATGGCCTGAAGGCAGGCTTTGTTCTGGTCCCCCTCCTCCACCTTAGAGCAAAGACAGGAGCTTGAAACCATTTAGCTCGGAGATAAAGAATTGAGGGGTGACTCCACTGGTCTTGTTACAATTTGCTGTGTTCACCCCCACTGAGAAATCTGTTTCATCAAATAGGCTACTACTTACTTCAGGGTAAAAGGGATTCCTGTGGGTTGACTATAAATGTAGTTTGGGATTCTTAGCAGGTTTCAGGGAAAAAAATAACATCCAAGTGTTCAATGGAAAACATGGATCCCCTCCCAAAACGAGTGTATTCTCTGGGGATTTCCACCAACAGAGCTGCTTCCTGGGAGAACCTCAGCTTGGAAGAAAGGTGCCCCTCACTATGCAACATGGCACATGTGCAAACCTGTGTAGCTTGTTTCTGGGTTTTATTTTCTCCAGGAAGAAAGCCTGGATTAGAGACATGTGACGGGAAGGAGGAGCTGAAAATTCCCAGGAGCTTCGAGTACCACTCAGCACCGACTAATTGGTACCTATCAACTTTACTCACCACTACCTATCCTGCAGGACTCAATCTTCCTCTCACCTTCTGAATGGGGGGTAGTTGACCCACCTTTAGCTCTCCTTTCCTGGACTGTGAGTTGATGAGGACAGGCTCTATACTGAGCACTTATCTCCCCCAGTGGCTAACACAATATACATTTGCAAAACGAGTCAAATGAGTGAACGAATAAATGAATGAGCTATTATAATTGCCCATTTTCTAGTCTGTCTCCTCCACTAAACTGGTTGTTGTATTAGGGTAGGAGATGTCTGCCTTGTTCATCAGGACTGTGTATCCTGATGCCACGGGTAGTGCCAGATCATAAGTATTTAAAATAATGGAAGGAAGGGAGGAGCAGGGGTATCCCGATCCTCTAAGAGTTTGTCTTCTAGTTGGGGAGGTCAGATGAACACATATGGAATAATCTGAGAATGATAAGCAGTTAAACTGGTAGCTATGACATTCAGAGGATGCAAGATGCCAAGGGAAGGAGAAATGGTGCAAGGTGGAGATGGATTGCCTGGAGACTGAGAAAACCAGAAAGCTCTGCTTCAGGGAAGACTCGCCAGGGGGCTGATTATGTTTGGTTGGGGACAGTATTGGGAGTTCAGAGAATTCAAAAGGAAGGAAAGTGCTGCTCACTGATCCAAGACAATTGGACTTAGGTTATAGACATTGAATAGAATGATTAGAGGTGAATGAAAATGCTACATCCCTTTCCCCTCACCTCACTGCCTGGAGCTGAGCTACCATGATTGTAAGTGGAATTTGACTTCCCAGACAAGCCTGTCTTATTTAGCAGGCAAAGTATGATAGTGACACCTTTTCTGCTAAACTCACTTCAGCTCTCTGATCTTTGGACACTTGATAAGTGCTTTGCATGAAAGGTTCATTCAAAACAGATGTTAATAGCATTTTAACATCAGGAGACTCCACTAGACTTCTGGTTGGATTAGAGACAGAATCCTCTAAGACAGCGGTTCTCAACCTTCCTAATGCCGCGACCCCTTAATACAGTTCCTCGTGTTGTGGTGACCCCCAACCATAAAATTATTTTCGTTGCTACTCTATAACTGTAATTTTGCTACTGTTATGAATCGTAATGTAAATATGTTTTTGTTTTCCGGTGGTCTTAGGCGACCCCTGTGAAAAGGTCATTCAACCCCCAAAGGGGTCGCGACCCACAGGTTGAGAACCGCTGCCTAAGAGATGGAATACAAACCCAAAGAGAAACTGTGAAATAATAGAAAATATATATTGATCTATGTCCCTGATCCCTGGCATAGAGGTCTTGAAACCCTATAATTTTCTAAGTGATGAGAGCATTAGGACCATCTCTTGTTCTACTGAGGTGACCCTGGGTGGCTCCTGGATGGGGGCTGGTCACCAGAAAAACCAAGCCATGATTAGAAGCTTGGAATTTTCAGCTCTTCCCCACCCCTGACCTTCTCCAGAGAGAGGAGAGGGGCTGAAAATTGAGTTAATAATTGATCGTGCCTACATAAAGACTCCATAAAGTCTAAGTAGTACAGTGTTCAGAGAGCTTCCAGGTTGGTGAACGTAGTCAAGTCAGGAAGATGACTTTATGGGGACAGATGCTTCTACACTCAGGATCCTTCCAGACTTCTCAGACCTCACCTTATGTATCTCTTCACCTGGTTATTGATCTGTATCCTTTTTCATATCTTTTATTAGACAGGTAAATGTAAGTAAATGTTTCCTTGACTTCTCTGAGCTGCCCTAGCAAATTGATCCAACCCAAAGGGGGACGAGGTCATGAGAAGCTCCGATTTACAGCCAAGTCAGACAGAAGTTGTGGGTAACATGGACACTTACTACTTGTGATTGACATCTGAACTGTGGTGGGGGCAGCTTTGTGGGGCTGAGCCTTTAACCTGTAGGATCTGACACTCTCCAGTTAGATAGTGTCAGATTTCAGTTAAGTTGCAGGGCACACACTGGTGGTGTGGAGAACTCCTTGATACTGGGAAAAACCTCCACACATTTGGCAACCAGCGGTGTCAGAAATGAAGTGTGTAGTGTGAGTAGTAAAGGAGGAGAGAAGAACTGGATTTTCCCCTACATTAGAGGAGACCTGTAGGTTTTTCTTTTAGAAAATTACAGACAGCATAACAGAAAATTATAAAAATTTCCTAGAGACTTGGCATTATTCTGCATATGTGGATGGGTCCTCCAGGGAAATGAGGAAAGACTGGCACCTGAGTGCTGAGGCACAAAAAACCAACTGACTCACCCTGAAATATGTTAGAAATCTACCCCAGCCTTCATCCTCCTTAGTCCCTGCCTTACCATCTTTGTCCTGAATTATGTTAACAGCTCCCTAACCAATCTCCCTGACTCATATATTTTCTTATCACTCATCACTCTCCTTCCTACCCCAAGGCAACTCCATTCTCTTCATAGTCATCAGTGTATTCTCTCTAAAACACAATCTGATATGGAATTCGATGGTTTAAAATCTTTCAATAGCTTCCTCTTTCTCTACAGAATAGAGTTCAAGCCTCTTAACTCCTTAGCTTGGGCTTAATTGCCCTCCATAGTTTAACCTCTGCAGCCTCATATCCTGTCATCTACTAGCACCTCCCAACACTTGGATCATGGAATGTTTAGGATTACCATCCTTCCCCTTACCTGGTTCATACCTCAGTAACTTCACATCAGATGTTCCCTCTTTTTCAGACTTACCCCACCCAGTTTTACCAACCACTACTTATCCTGTAATAATTTCTCAAGATACAAAATAATATACAAAAGTGAATTATATATCTAAATATGAGCAATGAATAATTAGAAATTAAATTCAAAACCACAGATTTATTTATAATAGCATCAAAAACATAAAGTGTTTAGCAATAAATTTGACAAAATGTATACAAGTCTTATATGTTAGTAACTATAAAACCTTGATGAGAAAAAAGAACTGCATGAATGGAGTGATATCCTGTGTTCATGGATCAGAAGACTTGATATTGTTAAGATGTTAATTTTTCCCAAATTAATTTATAGATTATAATCCCAATCAAAATCCTGGCAGCCTTTTCTTGAAGATATTGACAAATTAATTCTAAAATGTATATGGAAGGCCAACAGTTCTAGAATAGCCAAATAATTTTGAAAAGGAAGTGCTAAGTTGGAGGGCTCACACTACCTGATTTCAAGACTTGCTATAAAGCTACAGTAATAAATACAGAGTGGTCCTGGCCTAGGGAATAATCCTATAGTTCACTGGAGCAGAATAGAGGGTCCAGAAATAGGCCTTCACAAATATAGTCAATTGATTTTGACTATTGTGACAAGATAATTTAATGGATAAGGAATAATCTTTTCAACAAATTGTTCTGGAACATTGGACATCCATAGATAGATTAATAGATAGATGATAGATAGATAGATAGATAGATAGATAGATAGATAGATAGATAGATAGATAAAATGACACTCTGCCCTTACTTCACATCATAGAGAAAAATTAACTCAAATAAAATCATAGACCTATATGCAACCTAAAACTATGCAACTTCTAGAAGAAAAAAACAGAAGAATATATTTATGATTTTGTGTCAGACAAAAAA
>NW_017731662.1:1848525-1854359 GCF_001890085.2 Hipposideros armiger | reverse complement strand
GTTGCCTCCAATCTAGAATAGTTCCTCAGTTTTTCTTTGTCTTTCTTTGCCCAATTCTGTCCAGTTATTGCATAAGATGCACTCAATTTCAATTTTTCTCATGTTTCTTCCTTATGAAATTCAGGTAATGCCTTTTTGGCAAGAATATCAGAGAAGCTGTGTTGTGCTCTTCTCAGTTCATCATATCAGAAGGCACACGACGTCAATGTGTCTTCTTATTTGTGATTTTAACTTTGATCACACAGTTATCAGGTTTCTCCCCTACAAAGGAATTCTTTTTCCCTATTTTGTGGGGCTATACTTTGACGATATGCAAATATTTTTTTCTCAACATATTTATTCTAGTAACTTCAGCATCTATTGGTCTACAATTATTAATGGTGTTTACCAAGTAGTAATTTCTATTTTCACCATTCCTTCTACACTAATCAACTGGATTTCTGCTGTGAGGAAGTGCTTTCCCTCCCCCATTTTAAGTACTTATTTTCTTTATTTATGTCAGTATGGACTCATGGATATTTATTGTATTCTGTACATTATAATCTATTGACATTTAGGAAGAGCTCCTTGAATTTGGCCAGTGTCCTGTGAACGTGTCCTATCACTGTTTGTTCATGTCTTCTGATCATTTTTCTATCAATTTATTGGTCCTTTGTCTCTCAGCCAACCAGGGCTGAGAGAATGCCATGATGAATCTTTGAATCATTAGGTGATGGATGGGGCATTTGAACAGTGCAGAGTGCACAGAATCACAAATCAACCAGCAGAAATGTGAGCCTGACATAGTGTCTGTCCCACAGTCTGCCATTAATATGTGTTATTGGTCCTCTGTCCCTCAATGTCTAAGGGGTTTTTTAATATTAGAAATATTAACCCTTTTCCTGTGATATATGTTACAAGTCTTCCTTTTGAATTTTATTCTACATAAATATAATACTTACATTTGAAATTTAAAAAAGTACACAGGGATGTTTCACGGGAACTGAAAAGAAAAGAAGTAAAAAGATGGCAAATTTCAGGAGGGGAGCGATTCCACTTCAGTTTTTAGCGAGCAGCTCTCGTGGTCCTCATGATTCCGACTTGCCTTTCTCTTAGGAACGCTTCAGGTGAAGCAGCAGACATGTGCCAACTCGGAGGCTTGGTGAATGGCCGGGTCTGAGCAACTGAAGGGGAGCCTGACTCCTGTTCTTTCCTCTTTTGGCGCATGTGTCTGTGCAGTGTCACTGGTTCCAGGAAATAAATGGAGAGTTACACACATGACTTACTTTCCTTCCACGTGGCCTTTTCATGCTCCTGCAAAAATTGCAGGAATGGTACTCCTGGAGGCCTGTCAGGGCTTCTCTTCTAAATATAAATGCTCAGACACTAAAAATAAACAGTGATAAAGGTGACTTTTATTGCTTCCTAAAATGTCAGTACACCACGAGTATAAAATTAGCTCTCAAGGAGCCAAGAAGAAACAGGCGGCTCTCCACTTCTAACTGGGCCTTTGCAAATGAGAATAGAAACTGTCTGAGGGTTGCTGAATAGCTAGAATATCTTGATTTTTTTTTCTTCAATTGTGCTGAACACAGGACCACAGCAAGAGTTTCTCCAAAGTCGAATATTTTTGAAGTGAGTTCCTTAAGCACACATAATCTACAGGAAAGGAACTGAGGCTTGGTGACCCCACCATAGCCAACCAGGGCTGAGAGAATGCCATGATGAATCTTTGAATCATCAGGTGATGGATAGGGCATTTGAACAGTGCAGAGTGCACAGAATCACAAATCAACCCACAGAGATGTGAGCCTAACATAGTGTCTGTCCCACAGTATGACATTAATGTGTGTTTGAATATACGATTAAAAAGATATCCTATACCACCTTGTATTAGTATTAAGGATCTGCCGGCTGGTGGTAAATGCTGTAAGATAAGGGCTAAGAGAATGAAGGGCAGCAAGACTCCTAAACAGATACTCTGAGGCAGGCAGAACTAGAAGTACAGCCAGTGGGTGACTTAGAACAGGACCTGCCAATACCCAAGCACACAAAATACAACAGGTGACAACAGTAGCAGATAATCCAAGGCATACTTGGAATGGAAGGGCCCACACCTGCAAACAAGGTCAGGCCTTGCCAAAGCCTACTCCAACTGCCAACTGGGAAAAAAGCACACTTCCTGCAGGCAATAGCAGACACTTAACAACCCAAGTTACATAGCCAGTTACTAGACAGAGGCAATGTTATCTTCCAATACAAAGAAGGTGACCAGAATACTTACATAGTTTCAACATCACCATAAGAAATAATTTTCCAGGCCGGCTGAGTGGATCAGTTGGTTAAGAGCACAAGCTCTGAGTAACAGGGTCACCGGTTCGATTCGGGCCAGTGAGCTGTGCCCGAGCTGAGCTGCTGCTGAGCTGGTGAGAGCACGTACTCTTAGCAGCAAGGTTGACAGTTAGACTCCCGCATGGGATGGTGGGCTACACCTGCCTGCAAGTAAATTCAAAATGGTGACTGGACTTGGAGCTGAGCTTACTCCCTCCACAACTAAGATTGAAGGACAACAACTTGACTTGGAGCAGGTGGGTCCTGGAAAAACACAATGTTCCCCTTCCCCAATTCCCCAATAAAAAATCTTTTAAAAAATTTAAAATTTTTTTTTAAAAAGTGGGCCAGCCGAGTGGTGCACTGGTTGAGTTGGCTTGGGATGCCAACTCTGAGTAGAAGGGCCCGGGTTCGGCTCCCACATGTGGGCCAGTGATGCTACGCCCTCTACAGCTAAGATGGTGAACAACAGCTCAACCTGGAGCTGGGCTGCCATGAGTTGCCGGTGACGGCATAGGCTGCAGCCCCTGCTGCAGTGGGCTGCCATGGGCTACCGTGAGTGGCTGGCAGCTGGCGTAAGCTGCCATCCAATGACTGGCAAGTGACTGCCTCAGCTGGGAAGAGTGCAATGATAATACCAACATGGGCCAGTGAAGCGACATCCTCCACAACTAGACTGAAGAACAAAAGGACAGCAACTTGTCTGTTTCCNAGTGGTGTTTCTAGAGCAATGTTTCTCACACTATAACATGCACACGAATGCCCTAAGGATCATATTAAAATGCAGATCCTGATCCACTCTAACAGGTAAGCTGAGATTCTGCATTTCTAACAAACACCCAGGTGGTACCATTCCTGCTAGTCTGTGGGTCACATTTTGGGTGGAAGGTGCATTGGTTCATCAACTTTAGTGTATATAAGAATTACCTGGGGAGCTTTAGGAACTTGCAGGTACTTTGTACTAATAACTAAGGGATGAGGCTTCCATAGGCCTGTGGTGGAGCCTGGGAGTACATGTTGCACAATACCCTTAATGCCTCTCTGCTGCTCTAATAGCTGCTGACCACACCTGGGAAAACATTAATCAAAGGCTTACAGGAAAACTAACTCAGCCATGTTCTCTAACAGAGTCAATAACTTGCAGATTTCTAGACATTATTTGAATACTTCCAAGTCTTCCTTCTAAACTTTTCTTCTCTTCTTTTGTTTACATTAAGTAAATAGATTTGGAGACCCAGACATGAAATTAATAATATTTTAATCAAAAGATGCAAATACAACATGAAGCTGGAACCAGTGCGCAGCTGAAAGTCCAGAGGTCATTCTACCAGGAAGAAGGGAGGTAATTTAACATCTGGGGAAAAGGTCACCTGTATCCATAATGAATTTGCCACTCTCCAGGTAACATTTGAGAGAGGGCTCCTTTTTCCTTTATTCACTTTAATCTGGGCAACAAGGCTGCAGAAAGGGCTCAGGTTGAATTTATATGGAATCATAAAAGACCCTGAACAGTCGCAGCAAATTTGAGAAAGAACAAAACTGGAAGTATCATGCTACCTGATATCAAACTATACTGCAAGACTATAGTAATCAAAACAGCATAAAATTGGCATAAAAACAGACACATAGATCAATGGAGCAGAACAGAGAGCCCAGAAATAAGCCCATGCCTATATGGTCATTTAGTCTATGACAAAGAAAGCAAGAATTTACACTGGGGTAAAGACAGTCTCTTCAATAAATGGTGCTGAGAAAACTGGACAGATACATGCAAAAAATGAAACTGGACCACCTTCTTACTCCATATATAAAAATAAACTCAAAATGGATTAAAGACTTAAATGTAAGACATGAAACCATAAAACTCCTAAAAGAAAACATAGGCAGCAAACTCTCAGGCATTGCCCTTAGTAATATTTTTACTAATAAATGTCCTCAGGCAAGGGAAACAAAAGAATAGAATAAACAAATGGGGTTTCATCAAACTAAAAAGTTTTTGCACAGCAAAGGAAACCATCAACAAAACAAAAAGACATTCTACTGAATGTGAGAAGATATTTGCCAATGATACTTCTGATAAGGGATTAGTATCCAAAATTTATTTAAAACTCATACAACTCACACCAAATTAAAAACCCAAAAAATCCAAAAACTCCAATTAGCAAATGGGCAGAGGACATAAATAGATATTTCTCCAAAGAGGACATACACATGGCCAATAGACATATGAAAGGATGTTTAATGTCGCTAATCATCAGAGAAGTGCAAATTAAAACCACTTTGAGATATCACCTCACACCTGTCAGAATGGCTACCATCAATAAATCAACAAACAAGTGTTGGCGAGGATGTGGAAAAAAGGAAACCCTCGTGCACTGTTGATGGGATTGCAAATTGGTGCAGCCACTATGGAAAACAGTATGGAGGTTCCTCAAAAAATTAAAAAAGAACTGCCATATGATCCAGCAATTCCACTCATGGGTATTTATCCAAAGAAATCCAAAACACTAATTTGAAAAGGTATATGCATTCCTGTGTTCACTGCACCACTATTTACAACAGCCAAAATATGGAAACAAACAAAATGCCTATCAATAGACGATTAGATAGAGAAGCAGTGGTACATATATATAATGGAATATTACTCTGCCATAAAAATGAATGAAATCTTACCATGTGTGACAACGTGGCTGGCCTAGAGGTTATTATGCTAAGTGAAATAAGTCAGGCTGAGAAAGAGAAATACCACACAATTTCACTGATACATGGAGTATAAAAAACAAAATAAATGAATAAACAAAACAGAAACAGACCCATAGATACAGGAAACAAACTGATGGTTACCAGATGGGAGGTGCATTGGGAAACTGGGTAAGAAGTACAAATTGGTAGTTACAAAATAGTCACGGGGATATAAAGTACATTAAGGGGAATATAGTCAATAATATTGTAAAAACTATGTATAGTGCCAGGTGTGTACTAGACTTATTGGGGAGATCACTTCATAAATTATATAAATGTCTAACCACTAGGCTGTACACCCAAAACTAATATAACATAATATTGAATGCCAACTGTAATTAAATTATATCCATTTTGAGTTTATTCTTGTATATGGAGTAAGAAAGTGCTCCAGGTTCATTTTTTTTCTTTTTTTGCATGTGTCTGCCCAGTTTTCCCAGCACCATTTATTGAATAAACTGTCTTACCCCAATGTAAATTCTTGCCTCCTTTGTCATAGGTTAATTGACCATATAAGCATGGGTTTATTTCTAGGCTCTCTATTCTGTTCCATTGATCAATGTCTCTCTGTTTTTATACCAATAGTATGGCTGTTTGGATTACTGTGGCCTAGTTTGATATCAGGTAGCATGATACTTCCATGGGGATGTAAAGTACAGCATGGGGAATATAGTAATATTGTAATAACTATGTACAGTGTCAGATGGATAATAGACTTATTGGGGTTATCACTTTGTGAAAGATATGTCTAATCACTATGTTGTTTTGTACACCAGAAACTA